>NC_141043.1:16942500-17182500 GCF_052040795.2 Danio rerio
AGATAGATAGATAGATAGATAGATAGATAGATAGATAGATAGATAGATAGATAGATAGATAGATAGATAGATAGATAGATAGATAGATAGATAGATAGATAGATAGATAGATAGATAGATAGATAGATGGTGTGTGAGCATGAGTCAAACAAGCCAACCCCCGCCTCTCTATGATGTTCTGATGCTGAGATATAGCTGCTGTTATATCGTTGCTAGGTTAGTCTGTTTTGTTGCTATGGAGTTGATTGACAGCTTAGACTGATGATGTATCAAAGCTTCTTGCCAGTATGAACAGTTAAAAACAAACCCCATGTCTCTATCACACTGCAGCATGACAATATCAGTCTGAACCTCTTTAATGGCAGTCTATTGGACAGTTGCTAGGGTGCAGTATTTGGTTGTTAGGGTGTGGCTAGAAAGTTAAAAGGCCATCAGTAATTGGCTGCTGGCTAGACTGAGTTAAATGAGCTCAGCCATTAGTCTGTAGGACAGTTTGATGCAGAGTTATGAGCTCACAAAGTTTGATCCAATGTAAAGTCAATGAGAGTCTTTTGCAATGGAAGTCTATGGGACGGTTTCTAGGGTCCAAAAGTGGTTGCTAGGGCGTGGCCAGAAAGTTTAAAGGTGATCAGTCATCGGCAGTTTGATAGTCTGAGTTAAATGAGTCCAGTTAGAAGTCTGTGTGACATTCTGATGCAGAGTTATGAGGTCACAAAGTTTGATCCAATGTTACGTCTATGGGATTTTTCCGACGGTCCCGGGACGTTTTTCGGAAAACCGAAAGTCGGATCAGTCGGAAAAGATATAGCAACTCGAGTCAGAATAGTTCGGAGGTCTGACCCAAGTTTGATGGTCATAGCTTGAATGGCCTAGGAGGAGATAGAGTTTAATTTTTAGTCTCAGAAGAAGAATAATATAGAAAAATAATAATAAGTTTAATAGGATAACAGTAGTCTGGCTTGCTACACAAGCCAGCCTAATAATAATAAGTTTAAGTGAGATAACAGTATGTTGGCTTTTCAAGCCACCATAATTATTTACTCTTTTTGAGTTCAGCCGATCTATGGGTCTGGGGGAAACATTTTTACATAGCTTAAAATAAATAATTGAATCAGATAAGACCATTAGCATCTCACTCAAAAAGAATCAATAATTTCAATAATTTTCAAGATGTAACTATAGAAGAGTTAAGCTTTAAATAGAAAACATTTCAAAACTATCGACTCTTTTTGAGTTCAGCCGATCTTTGGGTCTGACGGTAACACTTTTACTTAGCTTAGCATAAATCACTGAATCTAGCATCTCACTCAAAAACAATGAATATTTTTTTTTCCCAAGATGTAACCATAGAAGGGTCAAACTTTAAATAGGAATAATATCGAAACACTTTTAAAAAATTTTGAGCAAGAGGCAAACGGTCCAATCAGATTCAATGATGCATGCTAAGCTAAGCTAAAAGTGTTCTTAGCAGACCCGGAATCAGCTGAATGGATTTAAAAATGGCAGAACTCAAGGGGAAATAAGCCTATTTCCAAAAGATTCTTTAAAACTATATCATATTTGTTGACATTCATGGCAACCTAAGTTCGATCAAAAGCTCGAGCATTTGACGTTATTTCTTTTCTCTCTGCTCCTCATGCATTCCTGTCTGTACTCTCCACTGTCCAATAAAAAGTGAAAAACTCTAAAAATTATTATAAAACTCTACTGTATATCATATTTTCTGGCAGTTGCTTCAATGACAATATTAATGAGGATAACATGTATGCACTGAAAAAAAGTATTGTACCTTTAGAGAAAAGGTATTACTTTTCCTATTTTCTTGTTGTTGCACAAATGCTGCTGTAGCACACATTCATTGGACAGGATGTAGGTTTTATGGTTATTATCACAGAGAGAATCTTTTTTTTTCATGGGGAGAATTTTTATCAATAAATTGCAAATGATAAGATATCACCCATCCCCATCAGTTAATATGGGTAAGTAGCTTGCGCTGATGATTCTGCACTGAAAAAGAAAACAATGACCACCCCCCACAATCTAGATCATCCAGGTGCCAAATGTGCTGAAACTGCAATGTGCTGTTGGGGTTTACATTACACTATTGTCATTCCTCTCACCTCCTATAGATATGCAAATTAGTTTCATGATTAATTGCACTGTGTTCACGGAACGTGCAACACGTTTTTATTATGATGTTGTGTTGATTTGTACCCAAGTACTGGGTTGGAGATAAAAGGGCATCTGCTGTGTAAAACATATGCTGGAATAGTTGGCGGTTCATTCAGCTGTGGTGACCCTTGATTAAGCCGAAGAAAAATGAATGAATGAATGAATGAATGTTGTGTGGTTGTGTGCCGTACTGTATGATGTTGTGCTTTTGATTTTCATCTTAGGATGAAGTTTTGACGTTAAACTGTACTACTGCACTACTATGTTATCATGCTGTTGAGCACGTGTGATGTCATGCTGTTGTGCATGATACTATGATTATGTTGTGTGATATGAGGATCATGCTATGATGGTGTCAAGGTGTTCTGTGCAAAATACTATTGTGATTTCATGCAGTTCTGCATCATACTATCATGATGTCATGATATTTTATGTCGTTCTATCATGATGTCATGCTGTTATGCATGGTACAATCAAGATGTCATGCTGTTGTGCATGGTACTATCATGATGGCATGCTGTTGTGCATTGTTCTATTATGATGTCATGCTGTTATGCATCGTACTATCATGATGTCATGCTGTTGTGCATTGTACTTTCATGATGCCATGCAGATGTGTATTGTTCTATTATGATGTCATGCTTTTTATGCATCATGCTATCAGGATGTCATGCTGTTGTGCAGTGTACTATCATGATGTCATGCTGTTATGCATTGTACTATCATGATGTCATGCTATTGTGCATTGTTATATCATGATGTCATGCAGATGTGTATTGCTCTATTATGATGCAATGCTTTCATACTATCTTGATGTCATGCTGTTGTGCATTGGTCTATCATGATGTCATGCTATTGTGCATTGTACTATCATGATGTCTTGCAGTTGTGCTTTGTTCAATCATGATGTCTTGCTTGTATGCCTCATACTATTATAATGTAATGCTGTTGTGCATTGTATATCATGATGTCATGCAGTTGTTCATTGTTCTGTTATGATGTCATGCTGTTGTGCATTGTACTATTGTTAAGTCGCACTGCTGTTTTTCACACCATCATAATGTTGTATAGTTTTACAATGTTGTGGTGTTGTGCATTATGCTAAGGCTGCAACAACTAATCGATAAAATTGACAAGTATCGATAATGGAAATCGTTGTCAACAAATGCCATTATACTGTAGATTAGCTGGGCTGCACACATGGTTGAAAAGCAACGACAAGATACACAGCCGCATGCGCAATGAAGTGTGCAAAACCACCCTTAGAGCAAGTAGCATGTGCTTCTAAGAAAACAATTAGTCAATGTTGTGGTTTTCAGTGAATGATAGTTTGTGTACGGAGCAGTTTATCTGTTCTTCTGTTTTATACCTCTGTTTAAAAAAGATATATTATTGTTCATTTATTATTCATAATTTGATATTTCAACAGATTCCGCTGCCTATTATCATACTTTCAGCGTATTTATGACCTAATTACATATTGTGAATATAATGGGAGTACAAAACTAGTTTAGCAGTGTTTTAAAGAATAATTTTATCGTAAATAATACCAACCCAGGCTCATTATTGATACTTACCCCAGTCTACTTTTCTGGACAGTGCAAAATACGTCCCAGGAGCTACATGTAGCCGAAGTGTAGATGTCAAATTTCTCTTGTGAGTGCCATTAGTGCCTGCTGTTCTCAAGTAATTCCACCAGAGGCCACTGTCGAATGATGGACTGACTGACTAAGTGATCGACTGACCCACCCTCCTCCTACCCTAAACCCAACCAATAGTGTTTACAGAAACACAGATTGACTCGATCACCCCCTTTCCTAAACCCAGGGCTCATTTTACCAATCCCCCTCCTCACACGTACTCCCACCCCATGCTGCCCCACTCTTCACTTTCTTCCATGACACCCCAACCCTCTTCACTTTCATTTATGACACAACCCCAACCTTGCCCCCCTCCTCCACACGGTCAGGCACCGTTCTTCATCAGACTCGCGGTGAACTTCACCCATCATCGCGGTGAACTCCTTTCAGTGTCTCAAGTCCGCCGATGTACATAGTGAGCTAATGAGCAAACTAATAACAGTGGAAAAGCTGTCCACACAGAGCTAGGCAGTCAGTCAGAAAAGAAACAGAAGCCGTAGGCGGTGTCATACTGCCCCATAGCGTTCATTTTAAAGATGAAATGCAGCCATATGTAGCTCTGATTACATCATTTTTGCTTTCCAGAAATGTATACGGGGGTACATTTTCACAGTGAGCCTGTGTTGAATAATAATCTGATGTACCGTTTTATATAGATATGATAAACAAATGTAAAAAAAATAATAAAAATACCCGACAATTTTATCAGATTAATCGATTAGCCGAAAAATAATCTGCCAACTGATTATCAAAATAATCATTAGCTGCAGCTCCACATTATACTTTTAAAGTGTAGTGATGTTGTGCATCCTGATAATGATTTTGTGCTGTTCACTTCAGTTTTTTTGACGTAACCAAGGACACAACTGCATGAACCTTTAATAGTATTAAAAAATAAAGTAATTCAGGTAGTCACAAAGATTGTTATTTGTAGTCAGTGTACACGAGAAGTCAGCTGGAGACCTGCTTACCTGTTCATCATGCGGTCTGTGTCCAGAAGCTTGAGGATGGATTTGCCATCCATATCTGGAGGAACATCCATGCCAGCGATGTCCAGGATGGTGGGGGCCAAGTCTATGTTCAAAACTATGTGGGGGTTGCTATGGAAACAGAAGAAGGGGTCGCCATTTGACATAATGGTCAGAAAGCAGACAAGCAGCACATGAACACTGACTGATAATAAGATAAAGGCTGTGGGGAGAATTCAACAGATCCACCAGTTGGAGAACAGAAAAAAACGGGAGTACAGCTCTATTGATGCTAAACACTGTATGGACGGGATAAAGCATACGCTGCGGACTGCTTGGTAATTTAGCGAAAAGTAGAATGCTAAAAAGGATGGAATATGCATTCATTTTGTGCATTTAAAGGGTAAATTTGATCGCAAGTCCACACGTCTGTGTACAGTACATGCTGGTTTACTGTATATGCTGTCTGCAGTACCTTTAAGACAAAACATACTATATACAATCCATACAATTTGAGTTAAGACAATTATTAACCCAGTGAAATACAGTTGAAGTCAGATTTATCATGCCCCCTTTGAATTTTTTGTTCTTTTTTAAATATTTCCCAAATTATGTTGAACAGAGCAAGGACATTTTACAGCATGTCTAATAATATTATTTCTTCCTTATTTGCTTTATTTCAGCTAGAACAAATGCGGTTTTAAATTTTTTAAACACCATTTTAAGGTCAAAATGATTAGCCCCTTTAAGCAATTTTTCAGATTAAGGTAAAATACAGTTCATATTTTATTAAAATACTGTGTAATATCTAAAAACTGTTAACAGTAGTTATTTTGTAAGACACCAGTATTCAACATAAAGTGTGATTTAATAATCACAGTGTTAGTAATCAAAGTGTATTGTTTTATAGACAAAAATCATAAGGAACCTAATAATATTTACCCTGAAGTGATTTTTTTTAAATGTAAAAACTGCTTCCCTACTTATCAAATTAAACAACAACAACAAAAAAAACCTTTTCAGAAAAATAGGAAATAATGTGAACGTTTATATTTAATACTGTGAATATATACATATTTTAGTTGTGGGTTGTGAAGCTTGTTTTTTATTGATTTAATCCATTTTGTTCATCGTTTCACTGTGCAGAATGGTGTTACAGACTCATATACTAATCAGTGGTGTAAAGTAACAAGTTACAAATACAAAGTAATTTTGTACAAAGTAATTGAGTAGTTTTTTTTTCTTTTTTGGAAAATGTAATTTACTTAGTAGTTTAAAAAATACTTTTACTTTCCCAATGAGTACATTTTTACTGCTGTATCGCTACTTTTACTCCACTACTTTTCTTTAAACTGCAGTCATTATTTCTTGTCTATGGGGATTATCAAAATCCGTCCTGCGATTCCTGTCTTTATTAATTCTAAATCTAAATGAATCACAGACTGATCTTAAAGCTGCCTTTCCACTACACATGGCAAACGACAAACGACAGACCAAAAGTCATGGAGAGTAGTCCAGAAGAGTTTCAATCATCACCGTGTGCGGAAAATTCAGATCCAATCTGAGCTGCGCATACATTGAAAAATTTGAACTTCTGCAACTAGACCATGTGCGACAACGTGATGTATTCCAATTCCAATGTTGCCCAAGCAGGTCCATGCGTGCGAGATGAGAAATACTTTTTTTTTCATTATTTTTTGAATTAGAAAAAAGTCTATATAAAAACATTTCTAGTTATAAATGAGTAATAAAAATATTATTGTTTTATGTTTTCTCCACATTCAATTTTTTTTATGCGGTTTATGAGATGCATTCATTCATTCATTCATTCATTCATTCATTCATTCGTTCATTCATTCATTCATTCATTTAACCCTAGTGAACGCACAGAGAATAAAGTCTCTTGCTCTTGTACTCCTTTATTATGGACACCGCGAGAATTAGATTCTCTCCCATGGTGCATGTCAAAACTGAAAATTCTGTGCGACTGCCACAAGGGGTCGTATTCCAACAGTCGTGTCCGAATGTCTTGTGCAGTGGAAAGGCGGCTTAAGACATGCAGCAAACTGTCTGGAAGCATTAAAAGTGTCCAAGAAGATCCTTTACACGCTAAACCCAGAGACTGTTTAGACTAAATATTACTGACGAGAAGATGGAGGATGTTTACTGTATGATGAGCAAAATAAACAATAACTGAATGCACTACAGAATGTTACGTTTACACACACATGCACAAATTACATGTAAACACATCAGACTTTCACAGCATAATACTCACTACTCACTACTCAACTTTTGAAAGGGCTACTTTTTACTCTTACTTTGAGTATTATTTACACCAGTAACTTTTTTTTTTTTTTTACTTGCAATACGTTTTTGGGCAAGTAATGGTACTTTCACTTGAGTATGATTTTTCAGTACTCTTTTCACCACTCATACTAATATATAGTCGGATATACTAAGAATTCATAATGTTTGTTAAAACACATTAAACAAACTCCCCTCATATGCTCTACTTCATTCGTTCACTTAGATAATTAAAAAAATGAGTGTCAATTTCAAAACTGAGCATTTCAAATCCAGTCAATGCAATAAACCTCAGTGGCCACTAATCCAATCACACTCGCACAAAACATTTCTAAAAGGTAAATTAGCTTCATCTCTGTGTGACTGTGCTTGTGATGCTGAACTAAAGCCCGGCTCTGCCAAACTCCTGATTCTCTTTTCTGTGTCTTTCTTTCACAGTATAAGTCTTGTGGTTTTCACATGAGCGGACTTTACTGCGGTTAATCAGCTTTTCAGGGAAAAAAGAAGCAGGATCACACAAAACAAGACGACTGACAAATGATATTTAATATTGACGAGAGAGACAGTTTCTCCTGTGGGGATGCAGGTTCAAACATGGCCTGCAACATGTGCTGATCTCTTTATATCTCTGCACATTAGAGGATGCTGGAAAGTCATGAAAAGACGCATAAATCAACAAACACCGAGTTCAGACCTCATTAAAGAGTAACTTTGGCCTCGGTACAAAAACATGAGTTATTCCACACATAACAATTATTTATATGCTACATAATTATATATTACTGGCATAAAAAAGTAAATGATCATTATAAAATTATAAGTAATCATTCTATAAAAAAATCTATGTATAAAATATTTCTATAAAATATAAATAAAATCATTATATATTTTGTGTGTAGTGCTTATTGATATTATAAATAAATAAATAAATAAATAAATAAATAAATAAATTGTAAAACTATCAAAAATTATTTATTAGCCTGAATTTTTTTGTATTAAATATTAAATATTTTTATATTTTAATTTGATTAGTGTGTTTATGTTACTTTTAGTTAATAATAATAATAATAATAATAATAATAATTATTATAATAATAACCTTTTATGTTTTTTTAGAAGTTATTTAGATAATACAAAATGATAATTGTAAAACAATTAAAAACGAATCAAACTATTTATAATATATATTAAATAAAATTTTTAAATAAATATTAAGCAAAAGCAACATATACAGATAAAGAAAACATTTATTTATTTATTTATTTATTTTTTACCACTGATTGGATGAAATGTGCCAATAAAAAAATCACGACATCATGAGGAATGTTAACATATCAGGCTTTCCTTTAGCACTTTCCAAAGTTCTTAGTTTAGAGTGTCTTATCTTTCTTTTTCTTTCCAGTTGATCTCATACTGTAGAGCCTCTATAATATTCAGGTTTGGACTCTGTGGAGGCCATTTCATGACTGTCTGTGTTTCATCTGTTCCCCTTCGGGGGGAACTTCAGCACTATAAGTGGATTTGATTGTAAAATCCACGCATTGGGAGGTTCGGTTCAGAAGCTACTCGTCTGAAAGAGTATTGAACGGGCCAATTAAGAATGAATTGGCAGCGCAAGCCTGCGCAGGTGAGCGGCATTAGCAATCAACTGAGTATATAAGCTCACCTGGCGCCAGCAGACGCTATCCTTTTCGCTTCAGAGACTTTCTGATCGAGTCGATGAGGGTTCCTCCTGCTGTGACCAGCGATTCTGAGCGAACGAGAGCATTCTCCCGGTCCAGAGTGTGTACACGCAGTGGCAGACGGTCGAGCTGGGTTTCTCCCTTGCCTGGCGTTCTTTGGGTCCGGTCCTCCAGAGCGGTGCGTATAAAGTTGCAAACTTCACAGAAAGAGCAACACAGTCGTGCAGCACGTCCTTATCAGGACGGCGCTCCGACTGTGCGTTTCTGGATGCGGTGGTTTCCTGTCCTCGGATGATGGGCGCGGGCACTGCGTTACATGTCTGGGGGTCCAGCATGTTAATGCGCTGCTCGCGGGCAGTTCATGTCGTCATTGCGATGCCATGACTGTTGCGCAAGATCGCGGTTAGCCTTTGCAAAAGGGCGAACCACCCCAGTTGTCCCCTGCTCTGCAGCGGGCACTCGGGCAGATCTGAGGGTTTCAGCGAGAGATAATCCGTCGCCCACGGGCCCGCGGACCTCCCGCTCCTCTAAGCGCTCCATCCAAGCTTCGGGCGGGGGAAGCGATCCGTCTAACAGATGGTAGCCCTTACGCCCGATGACACCGGAGATCAGATGTCCACCGCGGCATCGGAGGGTGGGCTTTCATTGTCCGATGATGATCCAGACCCGCTCGCCCCCTTCGGGCTGGTGAGCGCTGTCACTACGGATCCTGAAACGGACATGTTAGCCGTGCTTTCCCGGGCTGCTTCGGCCGTGGGTTGGAGATGGTTTATCCCCCAGCTCCGCGGCCGGACCGACTAGAGGGGCGTTCCCTTCTTCCCGGAGGTGCACAGTAGGCTCACGCGGTCTTGTAAAGCACTTTTTTCGGCTCGTGCTGCGTGCTCCTCCACCCTAACCACTCTTGACGGTGAAACAGCCAGGGGGTATGTGGCGATTCCTCAGGTTGAGTGCGCGATGGCGGTAAATCCGCGCGGCGCCTCTTCTTGGCGGGGTCCGCCTCGTCTCCCATCCAAAGCCTGTAAGTTATCTACCTCCCTCGGAGCTAGAGCTTACATAGCTGCGGGCCAGGCTGCTTCCGCCTTGCATGCGATAGCCACCTACCAGCGCTACCAAGCGCAGGCGCTGGCCGAGCTGCACGAGGGTGGGTCCAACCCAGGCTTACGAGCTTCGCACCGCCGCCGACTTAGCTCTTCGGACTACTGAGTCCGCTGCGTGTGCGTTGGGGAGGACGATGTCCACATTAGTGGTCCAGGAGCGCCACCCCTGGCTGATATGCGCAAAGTCGACAAAGTCCGCTTTCTTGACTTCCCCATATCCCCAGCCAGGTTCGGCGACACTGTCTGTGAATTCACCCAGGAATTCAAGGCGGTGAGAGAGCAGTTGGTGGGTGATGTCTTATCGGCGGTCCGTAGCCCGCTCCGCCCGCCGTGCCATTCATACCTGCTCCTCGCCGAAGGCGCCCGCCTACGAGAGCTGCTCCGCCCCCGCACACGCCTCCGGCGAAGCGAGCGCGTCGGGCACCTCGGAAGCAGGCAGCCCCCCTGCCCAGAACGCCGCTAAGTCCGGCAACGGACCGCGAAGCGCCCCTGGGACAGGCCATCTGGAGAAGAGGGAACTTGCTCTTTCCCCGCTGGAGGGCGGGGCCCCATTTCCAACGGCACTTTTTACTGCCATGAAAACATTATGAAAGGGCACTTTTCACTTCCCCAGATGTGACAGCCCGAAATCTGCCAGTCTGGGACGCTATGCTTTCTAGCTTGCAGATTCGGTGCGTTTCGCCAGTGGCTCACGAGTGCTGGGAGGACGGTCTCCTTTCTCCCACCCCTCGAGCCTCCCCTCCGGAGCTCGGGTTTGGAGTGAGAGCAAATATCTCACCTCCAGCTTTTCCGTGGGACCCGCGAGCTTCCCGGATCAGCACACACACTCCGCGCTGCCCCACTGCTGGTACGTCAGCGATTGTAGCGATGAGTCCATTAGCGAGAGCTCTGCCTGCCTGGTTAGCGCGGGCCAGCTCTTCGCGGTGGCTCATACGCACAATCAGACTCGGCTATGCGATTCAGTTCGCGAAACGGCCCCCCAAGTCGCGGGTGTGTATTCACCAGGGTCAGCCCCCTGTCCGCCCCTGTCTTGCGAGAGGAGATTGCTGTCCTCCTGGCGAAGGATGCAATCGAGCCGCTCCCTCCAGCCGAGATGGAGAGCGGGTTTTACAGCCCACGCTTCATCGTGCCCAAAAAGAGCGGTGGGTCACGGCCAATCCTAGATCTGCGCGTTTTGAACCGCTGCCTGCACAAGCTGCCGTTCAGAATGCTCACGCAGAAGCGCATCCTCCGGTGCGTTCGTCCTCTGGGTTGGTCTGCAGCATTAGACCTGATGGACGCGTATTTCCATGTCTCCACTCTTCCTCGCCACCGACAGTTTCTGCGGTTTGCGTTTGAAGGTCGAGCTTGGCAATACAAAGCCCTCCCCTTCGGGCTCTCTCTGTCTCCGCGGGTCCTCACCAAGCCCGCGGAGGGTGCCTCAGCGCCCCTTCGGCTCGCGGGCATCTGCATACTCAATTTCTTTACGACTGGCTGAATTTTGCCCTCTCTTTTGATTATGCACAGAGTTGATTATGCACAGAGACAAAGTGCTCTGGCACTTCCATCTGTGGGGGTTTCAGGTCAACCGAGAAAAGAGCAAACTCGCCCCCGTGCAGAGGATCTCTTCTCTCGGGCTGGAGCTGGACTCGGTCACCATGGCAGCGCGCCTCTCCGAAGAGCGCGCTCAGCTGATGCTGTACTGAGAGAGCTCGACAGTAAAATAGTGGTCCCACTGAAACTATTTCAGAGGCTCCTGGGGCATATGGCATCCGCAGCCGCTCATGCCGCTCGGATTATTCTATATGAGACCACTTCAGCACTGGCTTCACGATCGAGTCCCCAGACGCGCATGGCACGCGCGCGCACACCGAGTCTCTGTTACTGCGCTGTGTCGCCGCGCCCTCAGCCCTTGGAGCGACCCCTCGTTCCTACAGGCCTGGGTGTCTCTAGAACAGGCGTCCAGTCTTGTTGTCGTTTCAGCAGACGCTTCCAACACGGGCTGGGGGGCTGTGCGTTGCGGGCATGCGGCTGCGGACCTGTGGAAAGGTACCCAGTTGCATTGGCATATCGCCTGGGGCTGTTGGCAGTGTTCCTCGCTCTCCACCGTTTTTTTCCGGTGTTGGAGCGGCAACACGTGCTGGTCAGGACGGACAGTACGGCGGCGGTGGCGTATATCAGCCGTATAGGGGGTATGCGCTCTCGCCGCATGTCTCAGCTCGCCCGCCGTCTGCTCCTCTGGAGTCATCCGCGGCTGAAATCGCTGCACGCCATTCATATTCAGGCAAGCTCAACCGTGCAGCCGATGCGCTCTCACAGCAGCCTTGCGTCCTGGAGAATGGAGACTCCACCCCGAGTCTGTTCAGCTGATATGGGCGCGATTCGGGGAAGCCCAGATCGATCTGTTGCTTCCCCCGAGATCGCTCATTGCCAGTTGTTCTTTCCCTGACCGAGTGCTCTCGGCACGGATGCACTGGCTTACAGCTGGCCTCGGGGCACGCGCAATACGCGTTTCCCCCAGTGAGCCTGCTCGCGCAGTTACTGTGCAAGGTCAGGGAGAACGAGGAACAGGTTACTGGTTGCGCCCCTCTGGCTCAACCGGACCTGGATGTCAGAGCTCTCCCTCGCGATAGCCCTCCCCTGGCAGTCCCTTCGAGAGAGCACCTACTCTCTCAGGGACAGGGCACCACCTGGCACCCTCGCCGATCTTTGGAGATTTTTAGACGCGAGGAAGACTTAGGTAACCTCCGATTGCGGTGGCTAATACCGTCACTCGGGCTAGAGCCCCCTCCCCGAGCGCGCCTATGCCCTGACGTGAAGTCTATTCACTGAATGGTGTGTCTCTCGCTGAGAAGACCCCCGTAATTTGCCAGATCAGCGTTGTGCTTTCTTTACGCCGAGAGAAGTTGGAGAGCAGGCTGTCGCCCTCCACACTCAAGGTTACGTGGCTGCTATCTCCGCTCTCATAACGCGGTGGCTGGCAGCACCGTGGGAACGCATAACCTCATCATCCGGTTCCTCAGGGGCGTTAAGCGAATTAATCCACCCCGCCCCCTCTCATGCCCTCTTAGGATCTCGCCCTCGCTACACAAGCCGCGTCAGATCCCTTCGATCCTCGACTCAGTATATTTCTGTCCCTGAAGACAGCTCTGCTGGTCGCGTTGATATCGATTAGAGGGTCGGGGACCCGGAGGCATTTTTCGGTCAGTGACTCGTGCCTGTAATTGGGCTGGCTTCTCTCACGTCCTGAGACCCCGCCCGCGATATGTGCCCAAGGTTCCTACCACTCCGTTTTAATACGAGGTAGTGAGCCTGCAAGCGCTGCCCTCGGAGGAGGCAGACCCAGCCCTTCTTTATTGTCCAGTTCGCGTTTTGCGTATTATCCGGACCGCACTCAGAGTTTAGATCATCTGAGCAGCTCTTCGTCTGTTATAGCGGTCGGCAGCAGGGAAGTGCCGTACCGAAATAAGTTCCCACTAGATTGTGGATGCCTTTCTTTCACTATCAGAGCCGAGATGAGCCGCGTCCCCCGAGAGCGCGTGCGCACTCCACTCGGAGCTTCGCATCCTCTCGAGCGCGCGCACGCGGCGCTCCTCTAACAGACATCTGTAGAGCTGCGGGCTGGGTGACACCCAACACATTTGCAAGGTTTTACAATCTGCGAGTGGAGCCGGTTTCCTCAAGGGTATTAGGTAACCCTTGGTGATTGAGGAAACAATTCGGTAGGGTGTTGAAACACGCTTGCTGCGCCATTTTCCCTAACACGGAGATACGTGCGCCTTTTTATCTGTCAGTAAAGTTCCCCGTCAGGTGAGCCCTGCAGATTCCTCCGTGGCCCCCAGCACTGACTCAGCGGAGGAGTCACTTGCTGGCCCACTACGTTGTAGGTCTGCCCGCTGGTCAGCCCGCGTTTTGGGTAAAGGTGCCTGCTATGCGTGGTCCCCACTAGGCGATCCCATATGCTTATTCCGCCACGGTTAAGTCCCCCCCCCTGGGCGGACCCGTGTCTTCCCTCCCCGCTAACCACTCTTTTGCTATGCGTACTCCCCCTTTTTAGGGCTAGTCCATATGTAATTCTGCCATCTATCCCCCCTTGGGTAACGGATGGCCTCCGTAGCGTCCTCCCTATCGGGATTGCACGCTTCCCAACGTACTGTCGTATTTTCCTAGAATTATCTAGATGCTCACGACTTCCCAAAAAATATATATAAATCCGTAAAACTTCTGTTGAAGTAGGATAAATTAGGGCCAGGGACACGTTGGAGGACCGCGCCCCCCATGATGTGGGTGCGTCACGCTTGCTTGACTATCTCCTCATCGGGGGTGTTGGTAAGGTGCAGTCATTATGGCGCTTTCAATGGGCCCCCAATGCGTAGATTTTACAATCAAATCCACTTATAGTGCTGAAGTTCCCCCCGAAGGGGAACGTTCGAGGTTACTAAAGTAACCCTTCGTTCCCCGAGGAGGGGAACGGAAGCACTATACTCCGTCGCCATAATGACTGTCCCTTAGCTGTTGAAAGTCTCTTCAGCTTAAAAAGGATAGCGTCTGCTGGCGCCAGGTGAGCTTATATACTCAGTTGATTGCTAATGCCGCTCACCTGCGCAGGCTTGCGCTGCCAATTCATTCTTAATTGGCCCGTTCAATACTCTTTCAGACGAGTAGCTTCTGAACCGAACCTCCCAATGCGTGGATTTTACAATCAAATCCACTTATAGTGCTTCCGTTCCCCTCCTCGGGGAACGAAGGGTTACTTTAGTAACCTCGAACGTTTTCTTTCTCCAGTTAGTTTTTCAGAGTATTTAGCAGATAATTATTATGTTGAAAATAAAAACTATTTCCACTGAAATCCTACCCAGAAGGAATGGCATAATGGATTAAAACTGTATTGGTGTGTTTGTGTTATTTGTAGTTATACTACTACTACTACTACTACTACTACTACTACTACTACTACTACTACTACTACTACTACTACTACTACTACAACTACTAATACTACTACTACTAAAAATAATCATCATCATATTTTATTTTTTTTTAATAAATTAATTAGATAATAAATGATGATAATTGTAAAACAATTAAAAAATAATTAAATTATTTTGATATTTTATTATAAATTTTAAGTAAAAGCAACATATAATATAAAGAAAACCAAAAATCAGGCTTTTTTTAGCACTCGCCAGAGTTCTTTTTTAGGTTTAGAGTGTCTTATCTTTCTTTTTCTTTCCAGTTGATCTCATACAGCTTCTATAATATTTACGTTTGGACTCTATGGAGGTCATTTCATAACTGTCTGTGTTTCATCAGTTTTCTTTCTTCAAATAGTATTTCACAGCATTTAGCAGATCATTATGATGTTGAAAATGAAAATATTACCACTCAAGTTCTGTCAAGAAGGAGCGATATAATGGATTAAAACTGTATCTGTACTTTTCAACATGCACAATTCCATCAATTCATACAATATTGCTAACAACACTGGTAAAAAAATTATGTCAAAATATTTCTAACTCTAATCTAATCTAACCTAACTTAACTCATATCCTAACAAACCAAACATCAAATGAAAGACAATTTACCCTGTATAAATCTCAATTTAACAAAACATTTTATGGTTTTGTGGTAAAGGGTCACATATATCCATTATACCATCAGTAAAAGTTGGTCTACAAATTTTGCACAGTACTGTATATATCAGCTATATACCATATATATACAGACAAGATTATGACATTATATGCCAGCTAATTCCATATTATTTGCATTTAAAAGATAATAGTGATAATATCTGAGGAGCGTGATCACTCACATGCCTCCTGCCTCCACATTAGGGCCACGAATGTAGAAGGGAACTCTGATGTCGAACTCGTAAGGCATGGATTTGCCCTTGACTAGGCCGAACTGACCGATGTGGTATCCATGGTCTGCAGTGTAGATCACATATGTGTTGTCCAGCTCCCCAGTGTCCACCAACATGTTATATACCTACATTCAGACAGAGGAAACATGAGTGTGTTTGAATAAATTATGAGGAACATTGACCCAGGACATTTCAGAGGAAATTCTGCTGAAAACTTTATTTTCCTGGGAAAACGGCAAGGTTTGGTTTAAGGAAATGGACTATTGTATTTAGTGATGTTACTGTTACTAAAATTTGAAAATACATTTTGCTTAATAAACTACAACTAAATTAAATAATAATTACTGAAAAACAGCAAAGCACAAAATAAAATACTACAACAATTGAAAAATAATAAAAATGAATATACAAACAAAAGTAAAAATCAAAAAATGAGTAAAAATGAGACTATAAAATATATTAATAAAAGAACAATAGTACATACTGTAACAATAATAAACACCAAAAAAAAGAAAAATTAACCTGAAAAAAATTCTGAACTATTAATAAATAAATAAATAAATACATAATAATAATAATTTATTTATATTTTATAATATATAAAACAACAGCACAAATGTCCCATTTTGTACTAATTGTGTAAATATGTTTTACATTGTACTTATTATTGATTAAATACCTGTATGTAATTGCATGTGTAATTGTTGACACAGTTGACCATCCCTTACACCTGAACGTACCATTAAACCTACCCATACACCAAACCTGTCCCAACCCTACCTATATCCCACCTCTAAAACCATAAATGTTCTGTAATACATTATAAACACAGTAAGTATTCATTTATGTTTTGATGCAAGTACATAGTAGTTAAGGCCACCTAATAACGAACACTAATATAGTAAATAAATTACACTAACTACAGTATGAAGTTTGGCTCTGACCATGTAAAAAGACAATGCTGCAGTATGCTTTTAAGCACTTCACTGTAGAACCCTCAGACCCCGCTATATATTAATTCAGTCTAATTCACCTTCTCCACACTGTCATCCACGGACAGCAGCGTCTGCAGCCTCTTGCGCTGCAGCATGTTAGTGAACTCCATGTGAATGGGCTTCATGGGGCCGGTGTAGCGCATAATCCAGTGTTTGTCCGGATTAGGGGCGTAGTTATAACTGGGCGTTCTGAAAGGAGAAGAAAAGAGTGTCAGTCAGTGAATCTGCTGGAGCACCACTGAGAATTTCAGAGCTCCTGTTTGCTGACTATGTCCTGCTGATGTTGGAGGAAAAGCACGCAGACGGATTTTGACAGCTGCGATGTGTCAGTGTGAATGTGTGAAGGTGTGTGTGTGTGTGTGTTTGCATGGTCAGAATTACAGATGACAGCAGTCGACTCGCTCTCTCGGCTCCTCGAAAAATGACACATCGCAATTTTACAGGCTTGTGGTTTCTCTGGCAGGCTGACACTCTGTGGATGTAATGGTTGTTGAGCCGTTATTGAGGGATTAAAAAGAGCGGGAAAAGTGTTTGTAGCTCCTCCTCCTGGTTCTGGTGACAGGAGTGAAGAGGCCTGTTAGAAACAAAAAGTACTTTACGGCTGTGATTAAAAGCACACTGATCTGTTGTTTACAGCCATGACTTAAAGCCCTGCTATAGACAAATCAATGTGCGCATCATCGGGCTGATCTCCTCGCTGCCTGGGAGAGTGTCATATATTTAAACTGGTAACGGATTAGTGACAAACAAGGGACAATGTTATTCTCTCTCTCTTTCTCTCTCTCTTTGGTGTCTCTTTGTGTGGCTGGGATGTGAGCTTAGAGGAATAATGTACGCTGTTTTTTTGTCGCTTGATTAAAATTTTTTTTATTCCAGTCTGTACAGATTCTAAGCTGCTTTCCCAGACATATGGGAAGATAATAAAACATGATATTTTATTAATTGATTTTTTCATACTGCTGTTCCAGAAGAGTTTGTTGTAGTTTTTGAATCATGATTTGGATGAAGTTACTAAAATTAGGCTTTCTCAACTGATTTGTTGAAAGCTTTTGGCAAGTTAAATATTTCTTTTACTGATTAGTTTATTCACAAATTTTAATCACACTTAAAAATGTAATCATATTAAAACTTAATAAATGGGGTCTAAACATGATGTACTTCTGTATATATTAGAGCTGTATATATATATATATATATATATATATATATATATATATATATATATATATATATATATATATATATATATATTAGAGCTGTCAAAATTAGCGCATTAATGCATGCGTTTAATTTTGAAATATAAAACGCGTTAAAAAAATTAACGCAGTTGCAGTTTTTTTTTAATTTCCTGTTGTGGCTGACGTGTGTTTAATGTGCAAAGAAATATGGATAAGACCAAGGAAGCACTTTTAAAAGGAAAGTGTCCTCCATGCAGTTTCAAACAATTTCGTGTGTTTCATTTTTAATCTTTCGACTTTAACTGCAGTTCAGCAGTTCACTCTCATTCAGCAACATATTGTTCATGCCCCGTAACAATTATTGGATGAAAATATGAAGCAAGGACTCCTGGAAAAGTGTTGTTTTAATGGAATTTGATACCGCATGGCGAACGGAAAAAAATACCTCCATGTTTCATGACTCGGGTGGTCCTTTATGGTAATCAAAAATCGCTGTTTACATGGTAGACTCTTAATCAGTATTAACTCAATCATGAAATCTGATTATTGGCATCCATGTAAATGTACTCAGTAAAAGTGCCAGATGATGTCGCAAGCTGTCAAAGACAGCCCATTCCTCTGCCCTTAAGTTGATTCCCTGCGCCCTCAATTGTTTCATTAAGTTTGATGTGTTTCCCCATGCAACTTACGTAAATCATTTGCTTCATGTTGCTGTGTCAGAATCCTTGCTTGTAAAATACAGCCATACTTTGGAACGCTTAGTTTAAGCAAATTTGAGGAACGCGATCGTGCGTGGTGATGAATCTGAACGGAGTCGGGTGCGCTGTACTGCACACATTGTTTGTGTGTGTGTGTGACTTCATAGACTTTATCAGCTAAAGTCTCACCACTCAGTTTTCAATGTACCCAGCTTTCCTTTTTCACAATACTAGATAGAACTGTACGGTATGTGTAGCGTATACACAGGTACTGTATGTGGCGGTAGTAGTAATTTTTAACTGTCACTCATTGTATATATATAATATGCTAATTTATTTTGGAATCATGTGTGCTGTGTATTTTCTTAGTTTGTTAGGCTATCAATGCATTGACTTACAGTAAAACATTTGTAACAACATTGACTTTTTTCTGTTGAGTTGACAATGCAAGTTATTGAACATTATTGAAAAAAAAACAAACATCCAATTCGTATGCTATTACTCGACTGAATGGTCATTATCATGCTATTTCGTTCAATATTATTGTGCTGTGTAAGGTTATTAAATTATTGAGGTAATAGTTTAGCAAAATGTTAAATTCAATCAGAGTTAACTAAGTAAAATTATTTTAAATATTTTTTCAAAAGAACCCTAACACTATAAACTGCTCTAATTTGCATTAGAAATACAGTTCTAATGTAACGTGAGATGTGCATTTTATAGTACATTGGTAACACTTTAATTTAGGTCACAATTCATGCACTGTTAACAATTTCCAGTAGAATCTACAGTAATTTACTGGTAACAGTTCTTACCGTAAATCAGCAAGAGTATTTACACTTACAGCACCAATTATCTTGCAATGTGTTTTTTATAATATTGTATTTTTTTACCATAAAATATACAGTAATTTTCACAATGCAACTTTAAAATACAGTAACATTCTGCATAACTGTCCCATAACAGTTTATAATTACTACTTATTACCCAGCTATTATTAAGATGTTATCTGTTTATTAGCAGTTATAAAGCATGATCTTATTTTACATCCCTATGTCTAAACAAAACCTAAACCCAATTTCTACCTTACTAACTGTTAATAAGCAGCTCATTAGTAGTTTATTAAGCTAGTAGTGTTAGTTAATGGCTTGTTAATAGCTTAAATTGTGACCTAAACTAAAGTGCTAGTAGCGGTTTGGGTGTATGACCATACACATTAATGTGCTGGGCATTATTGTGTATGGTCATACACCCAAACTGCTTTGAGTTTCACGCAATATTTGCTTATGTGCTTAGGGCAGAGAAGTAGCTCAGTAGTAGGGCTCTCTCAGGGCTATCTATCTGCCAGGGTGAGTAATGGTTCAGTTCATAGCGGATATCGACTGACCCAGCCTCCTCCTTTCTTAAACCCAACCAATAGTTTTTTTAAAAGCACAGACTCGAATCTTGTTGTCATGGTCAGCACCTCTCTGCATCTCAAGTCCGCCAATGTACATGGTGAGCTACTGGACAAACTGATAACAGTGGGAAAGCCTTTCATATGGAGGTAAGCGGTCAGCTGCTAGCATGAAAAGGAACGGCTTCATACCGCCTAGTAGAGTTGTTTTAAAGATAAAATGCTACCATACGTACATCTAGCTACATGATTTGCAATCTCCAGAAATGTATATGGGGCTACGTTTTCAGAATGAGCCTATGTTGAAAAAAATAAAGCTTTTTTGATTAATGAGCTTAATTTATAACATTGTGCATTTTTGTGTGCTACACCACAAAAAGATTCGATTAGCACTGAGCTAACATCAAACTCAAGTGGAAGTAACTATGAACAGAACGAACAGAAAAGTTGCAAACAAACATTTTATGTAACAAAACTATTGAGCAGAAATAGCTTTAATCTAATTCTCACATATACAACTCATTAAAAATGGGCTATGGGTTCTGCTAAGTCAAGGCATTAGCTTAGCAACATGCTACCATAAGTCTCAAGAGGAATTAAAAGTAAACAGAAAAGGCGATTATAAATATTTGAACAAAGTAAATTATAAATAATTCCATGTGATGTACACCATCCAGCGTATCAGTCTGCACATGCTCTGCATATCTCACAGTTATTAGACTATCAAAGCATTAGCTTAGCAACATGCTAATGTCCCCATTTTAATTATAAATTACATGTGTGTGCTGCTGTGTGTGTCGTAAGAAATTCAACTTGTGTGGTGCGCAGACTTGCTGCCTGCATAGAGTGCTCCAAATAAGTCACATAAGATCCCATCACGGTTGCCTCAGAAGGCAGCTGCCTATGTAGACGGACACTGAACCGCATATTCCCTCTCATCTCCTTTATTGGTCTCCGTATAATCCTTTTAATCCTCTCAAAACGTTCTCTTGTTCTTTTCTGATCATATTTTCATTATTCTCTTCATCACAGGCTTGATGGAGATGAAACAGGTGCGGCGGAATCACGCGGCCATGAGAACGGTGGGGATTTTATCTGTGAGGATTTGAACAATATCTCTCTGGTGGCCTTGTGCCAGTCTGAGGGGCATCGAGGGGTTAATCATATACAGCACTGTACGAGGGCAAGAAGTGGAGAAGTACAGGACTAGCAGGAGGCCATTATGAATGGTGGTGGGGGGGAGGCTTGCGCTGGACTCAATGGAGAGAAAGAGGGCGGTCCAGGAAATTTTTCATGGCCTGTTAAAAGAGGAATTCTGGGACATTCGCTCCTTTCGGCAAGGGAATGATACATATATGAATGCATGCATAGAGCAGGCCATGTTTTTATTTAGCTATGAGGTGAAAAAAGTGATATGAATCATTGAAGTACAGGTATGTTTAGACAGGTGGCAATGTAATAGGCGAATGTGAACCATAAAATATGTTTTATAAAAGGTTTGTGTGTAAAAATAACAGGATGAGTAAAACGGGAGCAAAGCTGTTTGTTTTTATTGAGGAATGCAAGATGACATCAGAAAAATAATAAAAATGTGTCGAATTCCAAACACATGCTGGCTTGAGGATGATGGATGTTTTATGTGAGTCATAAAACGAGCAGGTCTGCATTACGGTTTTTATCTACTGCGATGGTGATCAAATGCCTGTTAAACTAAAACAGCCTCAGAAATATACACATGCATAGCCTAAGTCTATTTGTAGGGCTTCCCATCATCTAATCGAAAAATAATATATCTATTTCAGGCTTCTCCCTCATCAGAGAATGGAAATGTGCACATTTCTGTCTGATTTCATTCCTGACACCTCAATATTTCAGGATAGACAGTAATATTTACTGACAGTATCCCTTAGCTCTCTCCCTCTCTCTCTTTCTTGCTTGAATGCAAGAGAAATGGGAGCTCATCGTTGTGTGGTTTTGTGCTTAGAGACACAATGTCCTGAAAGCAAATCGAATCGTAGAGAAAGAGAGGCAGACATAGAGAGAGAGAGAAAGGAGAATTTAGTATTTTATAGGCTGTTGTTTGCTCATTTGTGGTGTGTCAACTGATAATTTATTTATGTGTGTTGTTGGCTGTGTCTAAAGTAGATACGCTCTGGTGTTTTTAGATGTGCAAAAAAAAAAATGCTTCGGTGGACGTGCGCCATAGTTAGGATGATTATAGAAAGCTACTGTACTGTATATGAGTAATAAAATATGGTTTATTGGATTTTTTTGTCCTTCAGCATTTTTGTTTAAATGTCACAGTAAATTTTCGCACCATTTACTCACTCTAGAGAAGTTCCAAAAAGTAAAAATAAAAAAATTCAGTTGAACACAAAAGATGATCTCTAGAATGTTACTAAAAAAGTATAGTAGAGTAAAATAAAATACTATGGTACAATTTAAGTCAATTGCAACTGGTGTCCAGCATTTTTCAAAATGTCTTTATTTCTTATACAAGAAGAAAAAGAAATCCATTAGGTGAAGTTTACTCTGCTCTGAGGGAGAGTTAATGATGATATAATTTAATAAAAAATCATTTTATTTTAATTAATTTTTTTAATTAAAGGAGACAGCTGCATTTAAATAATAATTTATATATTTACGTATTGCTTAAAGTTACAGCAAAATCAGTTTTAGGATTTTAGTATCAAAAATGTTAGTCTAGGTCATGATTCCCATTTCCAGTCTTTAAGGTCCCCCCGCCCTGAACATTTTGTATGTATCTCTGATTTGACACACAAGGTTGAGTTCATGGATCTCTCTGGTAATGAGCTGATGATCTGAATCAGGTGTGTTAAGGAAGAAAGACATACAAAATGTTGCTGTGCAGGAGGATCCGAGGACTGAAATTGAGAACCACTGGTCCAGGTTGTCTACTGTATTACAAAACAGTGACAACATTTTTTAACAGAATATAGAAACATCTGAATCTTGCAGTTTGTTACTTCCACCTAAATAGATTTTTTTTTTTTTTAAATTATCTCATACTTCAGTTTCTCATCATATCTAAAGACCAATCAAATGCTCTCTAGTAGAGTATCTGACTTGTTCTGCCCCCTTCAAGATACATCTCATTTGCAATTTATTTGCCGCGCTGTGATAAAACAAAATCCCACTGGCTGTTATTTAGGAGGAAGGGCTACTGTATGTCCCACCTTCTCTTCATGTTTCAGTTGAAATTGCATTTCAAAGCACTTCACGAGACCTTTAAGTACGCCATGAGTACATTTTCAACCCAGGCTCATTGCGGACACGTACCCAGGTCTACATTTCGGGGGACAGTGAAATATGTAGCCTTAGGTACGTCTGCTTGCAGTTTTTGCAAATCCACCAGAGGCCGCTGTGTACGCTTTGTGATGATCACAAATTCCTCTCGAATGTCCTTTTCTTGCGTAAATTCACCAGAGGACGCAATATACACTTCAGCTGACCAGGCCAGCTTGATGTCAACTGAATGACTGACCGACTAACCCACCCACCCCTTTCCTAAACCCAACCCATAGTTTTTTCAAAAGCCATCTAGAAAAAGAAAAGCTTTCACAGACAAATGATTTCACCATGTTTCAGCCTATTATTTATTTATTTTTTTGCTTTTGTTTTAGCTGGTTTCTGTAGCAATCCTTCGCTGAACTTGAACCCCATTATTACAGTCAACTCTGCATCCTAAATCTGCCAACCTACGTGGCGAGCTACTGGGCAAACAGTAACACAGGAAAACTTGTCTGTATAGAGGTAAGCAGCCAGTTGGTAGCCCTAAAATGAACAGAAGCCGTCTGCGTCATCATACCGCCCCATTCGTTTTAAAGATAAATTGCAGCCAGACATACCTTTGGCTACATAATTCACTCTTCATAATTTCTCTCTAGAAATGTAGACAGGGGTACATATCCACACTGTAAAAATATCCGTAATTTAAATTTTTCTGGCAGCTGGGGTGCCGAAAAAAAGAAGTAAAATAATCACCGTTAAATTACAGAAATATACAGTAAAACAGCAGCTGTTAAATTACAGAAATATACTGTAAAAATGACGGCCGTTAAATTACAGAAATTTACCATAAAATAACGGATATTAAATTATAGAAACTTACCAGTAATTCAAATTTATGTAATTTAATATAGATTATTTTATGGTAAATTTCTGTATTTTACCAGTGGTTATTTAAATTTTTTTAAATGTAAAATTATGGATTTTTGTACAGTGAACAGTGAGCCTGTGTTGTAAATTCCCCCTAGATAAAACTGCAGCATCATGAACTGTTTTTTACACATCCATTAAAACACCGGGGGAGCGTAAAATGAAAATTCACTTTCATTGTTTTTCAGGTTAGTTGAAACAGACATAATTGGTACAGAAATTTCATTGGTACCCATGATGTGAGTTCTCGTTTAAAATATGATTCTGACCCTTTCTAAAAAGGAACTGGATATGTTGTTTCTTGGAAGAAACTTAACAATAATCCAACACATTTCCAGGGATTTCTTATAACCAGAGGCTGTGTTCATGAGGTTACTGGGTACAATAGATTTTCGAGAACTATAATATGAGATTTTGAGATTACATAGTGTTCACAGAGAGCGAGAGTAAAGGTTTAACAAATCCAGCTACCTAAAAAAAACAGCATCACGTGTAGACTGGATTTAGCCCCAGACTACTGTATGTAATTGTGTGCTAATATCCTTTTCATGGTCATGTATGTATATTCAACACGTGTGAATGTTTGAAGAATGGCAGGGGGATTACCGGCCTTCAGAAAAAGCGTATATACAGACAAGAGGATTTATGTACTGGAGAGATGAGATGAACGAATGAGAGAAAGAAAAAAAAGTCTGGTACCAGCTGGTGGGCAATTAGCAAGAGAGCGGGAGAAAACGACAGCGAAAAAAACAAGTGTGTGTGTCTGTGCATGTGGGTACTTTAGTGTAAACCGACAAGGACTGTTTCCATTATAACAACTCTATTGAGTAGCACTCGAGTGACAAAAGTAGAGAAATGTGGGAAGCAGTTTTTATTCAGACTGTTATCCATGAATTCCAGCTGTTTCTTTGCTTTCTTCCTGTTCATTTCACTAATGCGGACCCTTTATACTCCACCTCAATTAATTTATTATTGAAACCTTAAAACAAACACCTTTTTGTGATTTTAAATCATAATAATTATAATCATATTAATAATTATTCAGATTTCTGACACTTAATGTTTTTGAACTTAATTAATACATACAAAAACAGTAATATTGATCATGTGACTCTTTGGTGGCCAGTTGTTAAGCTTAAAAAGCAGATATTGTTGCTTTTGTTTGGTGCCACCTAAATGCAAAGGCTGTTGGAAGTGGAGAACTGGAAATGTGCTTATATGAAGAAATCAATAGGCTATAGGTTTAACCACAAAGCTATAATCAATGCACCAGTAATTTAGAATTATTGCTAATTAAAAAAATAATTATGCTGTTATTATCACTGCATTTTTCTGTTATTTGGTGTTAAGAGGACCTATTATGCAAAAATCACATTTATAAGGACTTTAAACACAGTTGGGTGGCAACAGTGTATGAATATAAGCAGCTTTTAGTAAAAATTTACTCATGATTTTTAAAATAATTACACTAAATAAAGAGGCCCTGCTCATTAATGACAATCTCTCCCTCATTAGCTCATACCTGTCAACATTGGGATATGAAAATAAGGGATTTGACCACCATAATAAAGGATTCTGTAAAAAAAAATCCCCAATTACCAAATATGTTCATTTGGAGCTGTTTCGTTGTAAATAAACATTTAAATGGCTAGTTTTATGTTTTATTATTATTATTTATAAATTAAAAAATAAATATATTAGCAGCAAATACATTAGTAAACATTTCAGCTTATTAAAATTAATAGCTATTATAAAGAAATAGAATCAAGCTATCAAACACATTAATCTTTTCTTCACTAAATACCTTACACATTCTGGCCTCCGCGCTGAGACTGCAGCTCTACACAAGACGTTTGGCCAGCGGAGAAATTAAAATGGTCGTGCCCAACTGAGTCTGCTTTCTCTCAAGGTTTTTTTTTCTTCACTTTCGCCAAGTGGTGAAGTTTTTTTTTTCCCTCTCCACTGTCGCCTCTAGCTTGCATGGTTTGGGATCGGTAGAGCTACGCATCGATGGATTTGCTCTTCAGTGTTTGGACTCTCAGTAGGGATTTTTAAACCACTCTGAACTGAGCTAAACTAAACTGAACTTAAACACTAAAGAACTGAACTACCCTGTTCCAATGTACTTTGACCTCCTTTGTGAAGCTTCTTTTTACACAATCTACATTGTAAAAGCTCTATACGAATAAAGGTGAATTGAATTTAACTGAATCTGCGGTTGATCAAGTAGCTTTAGTGCTGAAACACCACTTATCAAGACATTCTGAAATGGTGCAATTTTTTAAATCAACTGAAAGGTTCTGCAGCAGAGGTTTGGACTCACATGTGCTGGGATGCATTGGGGAAGGCAGTCGTGTACTGTGGGGCCGCATCCTCTGGGCCGTGAGGGGCAGCATGACTGATCACCATCAGGACGGGTCTGTGTGGGTAAATCTTCTTTGACATGCGGAAGTAATTGATGCTGTCGTTGGTTATGAGATCTGTCAGGTAGTCCTACAGGAGGCACAGAGATCTAATTATGGATCTGCAGACTTCAAATAGTTCAGTCAAAAGCTTAACACAATATACAATACTACACTTTAAGTAAACTTTTCAGTTAAATGTGAGCCAGAACAGGTAGAATGATAAAATATCATAGTTTGACACATATTAGGATAATGATACTATTACACACTCATAATATGATACTATTGCAAAATGATCCCAGACTTAGTCAGTGTGAAATCTACATTGTTGCTCTTTAGTTGAACAATTAATAATAATAATAATAATAATAATAATAATAATAATAATAATAATAATAAAAATTGACAATCAATGCATAAGCAATTCCTTCCACATTTAGAGTGGCAGTCCTCTGATGATGTCAGTTTGATGGCTTCCGCAACAATATTCTTAATCACACCTCTCTAACCGTTAGTTTGCTATAAGGGAATGATGTGCTAAATAAAAGCTCTGCCTCCTACTCAATACTCTGTTTCAGCTGGAAGTGTATTAACATACTAAAATAAAAAGCAACTTCTGTTTCACACACACATTTTTTTAAATTACTACTAAAACCTAATGTACTGTTGTTAAAAATGCTGACCCAAGAAACCCAACAAAGGTGACACCAGAATCCAAATATTCATGATGATAAAACTGAAAATAT
This sequence comes from Danio rerio, assembly GCF_052040795.2. Classification (NCBI taxonomy): domain Eukaryota; kingdom Metazoa; phylum Chordata; class Actinopteri; order Cypriniformes; family Danionidae; genus Danio; species Danio rerio. The sequence goes on from NC_141043.1 coordinate 16,969,809, forward strand.
ATATATGCTTTTGTTTATTAATGCTATTACTCATGTGTATCAAAATTGATTTAACACTTTAGCTTAAGTCAAAATTCATGCTATTAACTACTGGTTTATTAACTTCATATTAACTGTTTATTGGTACGTATATAGTACAATCCTATTCTAAACCTTAAACCAACTTCTACCTTACTAACTAATAATAAGATGGTTTGTTAACAGCATGAACTGACTTAATATAAAGTTTTATCCAAAACGACAACTCTAAAACATTCAGAAATGTCATGTATAATTATACATGTGACACTCTCATTTGAATGTCTGTGTTTAGTACTGTGCAGTATGAATTTTAAGTTGTAAATTGACATTGTGTCATATAGTGTATTTTCCGATTTGGATTTAGGCAGTTTGTCGGATTATTGTTTACAATGCCATTATGATTTTTAAAAAATATTTTAAGCTTTAGGGGAATATGGACTCTACATAGCAAGACAAAACACTCATGTTTTATCCACACACCCTTGCTGTAGATTATGCAGTAAATAATTGTAAAATACCCAGTATTTTGCTATAATAAAAGGAAACATTATTTTACTGTAAAACGAGTAGGATTAGTATGAAATTGTATGGTGCAAGGAATAAATTACAGTAATTCACTTAATGTACCCATTACAGGTAGTAACTGTGACAGTAAATGATACATTACTGTTATACATTTACTACTCTGATGCTTTATGTTGCTATTTATAGAAAAGTCCATTTATCTTAAGGAAAAAACTATAATTTAGGCATTAACACACACATATATGGGCTATCTGTTTCATTTCTAAACACAAACCATTACAGTGACTAACTGGCAATAGTGATGATAGTGTTCCACAGTAAAAAAGCCTGGTAAGGTCTAACAGTGTGAACAATTATCACAATTATCTGTGTTTGAAAGATATACAAATAACACAAAGGTTGAGTCAGAGTGAGTACATGATCACAGAATTAAAAACTTAAGATTATTTATACCTAAATACAGAATACTGATTCTTGAATAAAACTAATTCTATAGTGCGAACCATACAGTTTACGTCTCATTTTAGTCGCAATTTTGTTTTACAATATATCTACACAAATGCATCGTTACACACCAGCAAATAGTGAAAACTAACAGAAAAAAAGTAGCGTAGATGAAACCTTTCTGACCAGTGTTAGGCAATAACAATAATAGTTGGGCAGTGCTTGGCTGCAGTCTAGCCTACATCTTCCTGTTTACAGAGAAAATGAATTACTACTACTTTTACTAATACTACTATGTTTGTTGTTTCAAATAAGTAAGCACACATTTGCACACAACAGCAGATTTTGCACTTTAAATTTACACAGCATACTTTCCATAAGTTGTTGACATACCATGTTTAATTTCTGGTTAGTGTGAAAATTGCTCATGGATTTCATTTTTGAGCAGCTGTTATGTTTTTGTTTTGTTAAAAATGTGTAATATTTATGGTTGTCTTAATAGCAGTTTTTTGGTGCTGAGTTTCCCTGAATTGATTCGGAGTGATAATTCAGATTATTTTCATTTATCTATTTCATAAAGGTTTTATGTTTGTTGTATATTGTTGCTTATTTTCTTACTCAAGCGGCTGAGGAACATGTTTAAGGGTTAAATACAAACTTTATGATGCTGAAGCAACTTTAGTTTTGCATTTTTTGTTTCTAAATATATTATTCAGCTGGTTTAAACCCTGTGATAGTTAATTTTTTGAGCTGCTTCTTAAATATCTTAAATAAATAAGTGTTTAAAAATGACCTTTTTTTTGAAGTCAGTCTTGGGATTTAGTTGTGAGAATGCAAATTAATTAAAACTGTGAAGCTGATGAACTGTGTAATCTTCATGCAGCACTGAAGTGATGTTATTAATGTGAGCATTAAAAATGTTCTGTAGAAAAGTAACTCAAATTACTTTGACCATTAATGCACTACTTTTTGATGTAAGTACTTAAAGTAATTACGTTTCTTTTTGAATGAAGTAACTAGTAACTGTAACTAGTAACACTTTTTCAAACAGCACAACACTGTTTCTTAGAAAGGCATCATGCTTTCAAGAATATCAATCAAAACTAATTAAGAATGAATGAAGATGTGGAATGAAATAAAGCAAGAAGACACAATAAGTAACATTTATTAAGAAACTTGCAGGCAGACCTTTGGGTATTCAAATCCATGTTTCTCTCGGACACCGTTCCTGCACAGGGTGTAGTTGTAGAAGCGGGAATTCTTCACCATTGCGACCCACTCTTTCCAGCCCGGGGGAATGTAAGTACCGTTATACTCATTCAGATACTTCCCAAAGAATGCTGGAAAAAAAACACACACAGGAGAGCACAGTTCTCGTTCATCATTTCAGGAGACATTTCGGTGTTTCAGAGAGCAGGGAAGACAATAAATTAGGGGAGAGCAGAACAAGGGCAGTAGAGTAAGTTAGAGCAGACAGGACAAGAAATGAACAATAGAATAGGGCAGTGTTGAGTTCACTAAAAATAACAGAGCTGAGAGCTGCAAATTAGCAGGGAAACAGACTATAGTTGTTTAGAATAGAGTTGAGTTTAACACAGAAGTGCAGTACAACAGAATACAGTTAAGTTAAGCTCAGTAGAGTAAAACTGAAAAGTAGAATAGATCAATATATTTTGTAGAAAGCACTATAATATAATGTAATAGAATAGAATAGAATAGAAAAACGGAGAAGATTTGAGAGCAGAGTACAGTGGGTGTGTATAAGCACAACAGAATGAACAAAGAAGAGAGAATAAAAAGAGTTGGGTAGAACAAAAAGTTGAACGCAGAGTAGAAAATAATATTGATGGGGGTGCATACCAGATGCGCTGCGACATGCCACACACATAACAGTTGCAGGGCTCAAAATTGTAATCGCTTTGGTCGCATATGTGCCCAAAATTTTATCTATGCAAAATATATTTGTGTGCATTTGTGCGACTGCATAAAATTGTTGTCATGCGACCAGTTTTCAGAGCAAAATGTTCAGCACATGCGTGGATTTAAGAGGCATTCATGCATTATGCATCTTTGCACCTAAAAACACCAAACGCAGCACTCAGGAATGGTTTAAAACAGTTGACATGTCAACTGACAGTAAACAAAGCCCACAGTGCTTGTCCCGCCTCCAATCGCTTTTTATTGGCCCACTGTGCTAGAACAGAATGCAAATTGATTGGTTAATATCAGCTTCAATGAATAAGTTCCGATGACATGGAGCTACAGCCGCAAGATTGTAAAGGTCTGGATCCAAGAGAATGAAAACAACACTGACAGATTTAGTTTTAGAAACAACCTAAAGTTACAAATAATGGCACATCAGATTAGTGATCATGTAATGAATATCAATCCAGAATTTACACTTTTCCAAGAGTGGATAAAATACGTCCAGTGGTTTAAAGTCTGCTATGAAAATGGCTAAAGCATTCACTATAAAGCCGGTGGGATGGAGTTTTCAGGTAACAGTGTTTGCCACTGAATCTACACATTTCCAGCACGAGATGTTCTAACGTTATTTAATTCTTCATTAAATCATCACGATGCTGTCAGTTGTGCATTTACTGAGATGAAACTAATATTGCAGATCAGGAAAAGACCGTTATTGCTATTAGGATAATGTATGCAAATAAAAAGTTATATGTCAGTATCATCTGTGCAAAATCAGACACCACCCCTGAGAACAGCATAGTTATTATTGTTATTTTAGTTGATCTCTTTCACGTCAAGCTGTGCGTGCAGGGCCGGTGGGCGCATGCAGATATTTGTTTATTTGCATTAATTAGAGTTGATTTCAAATGCATCTGTAAATAAAAATTGTGTATTAACGGTGGTCATAATCTTTGGTGGATGCAACAAACTTTTGTCTGGTGCACATACATTTTTTAAGTTTCACTGGTGCTACCAAAAGGTTAATTCGAGTTCTGAGTTGGAAGTACCACACTTCACACATGCATATTTGAATGTTATTTACATTTACATTTAGTCATTTAGCAGACGCTTTTATCCAAAGCGACTTACAAATAAGGACAAGGAAGCAATTTACATTACATTTAACTATAAGAGCAACAATGAATAAGTGCTGTAGGCAAGTTTCAGGTGTGTAAGGACAGTGTAAGAAGTGTAAGAGTGTAAGAATTTTTTTAGAATAGAATAGAACAGAACAAGGAAATGATCAGAGTATCACAAATTAGTCAAACTGAGTAGAGGAACATCAATTTTAGTAGAGTAAACTAGAGATTAACAGAAATCATGATAAATAGAATAGAATAGAACAGAATAGATCTAAGTATTAAAGAGCAATAGAATCAACATGTTGATATGGACATCCGTAATCATATTATTTGCTTTAATCTAAATAAGGCAATAACATGATTAGGGTGTTTACATGAGTTGCTTCTTGAATGTTCCTTACTTAATCCAGTTTTACATGTTATAGCACATAATTCGATTATTAACTTAAAATTTTTCGACTTTACCTGAAGTTCAACAGTTTCACTTTCATTGAGGAACATTTCACTCATGGCCCTGTGACAAACCGAGGTATTGGATGCGAGTATGAAGTAAGGACTGGTGTTTTAATGGAATTGTTGATACTGCACGCTGAATGTAAATTAAAACCCTCTGCATTTTGCAATGTGTGTCTGTGGTCCTTTATGGGTTCAGTAGGTGCAGAGAATAGTGTCAAACAACCTTGTGTATGGACTATCATGTCACAAAACGCGACGAAAAAAATCCTATATGATGGTAATAGTTTGATTTCGGTGTTTACATGTACTTCAATAATGCAAACTAAATTGGCATACTCCACATGTCTTAATTCCATTTCAGTTTAATTAGATTATGACTTTAGTCAGATTAAGGCAATCAAAAATTGCTGTTTACATGGTAGACTCTTAATCAGAGTGTTAAAAATCGGATTATTGGTGTCCATATAAACGTACTCTCAATCAATATTAAAATGTGGTCATGATAGAATTGGAAGCTGGAGTTGTGCAAACTTTTCAGACTTAAAAACAACAAAAATTATATTTAAAATACAATAAGCCTGTGAACAGAACACGGATGCAGATAAATGGAGTACAGGGAGCCTCGTGAAGATGGATGAATATTTGTGCTGGAAATGTTACATTAGAGGGGATGTTGGTCAGGGCCGGTCTCTCTCATAGAGGAAGTGTGCTCTAATGGATCACTGTTACCACTAAAAGCTTGACTCACTGCCAGGTGTGTGTGTGTGTGTGTGTGTGTATGTGTATGTGTGTGTGGGTGTGTGTGTGTGTGTTTGTTGTGTTTGTACAAACTGAACAGTCACAGCTGGCCATGCTATGTTTACATATACATAGTAGTTGTGCTTTGACGTCTGTGTTACAAACAATTTCACACGCACACACAAATACACAAAATCATCTATTACAGCCCAGAGCTTTTTTTTTGGTTTAATGAAAATCATCTGTTGAAGGCTGATTATGTCAATGTTCGTGCAAGAGTCTGTGAGAGTTTGTTTGACAGAGTGTGTGTGTGACCTGAGGGGCTGTCACACTGAATCTCCACCGAGAGTGTGTTAAAAACCCAACAGACACAGCTCTGACTGATCAAACAGCTTAAGAATGAATGAGAGCTCAGCTTAATCTATGAAATTAATTCTACATTGATGCCCCGTTGTTATTTTCAGGGAAGGTTTATGCATCATAATGATCTGGTGTGTTAAAAAAAGAGATAGAAATCATGAAAGAGTATGGGGATATTACTGTAGAGTGTGATGTTAAAGTTACTGCCGTTACATGTCCAACAATAAGTTTACACTATAAAAAGGGCTCTACTTCAATACTTAATTCTAGTTGTATTGTATGTTTGTTTGCTCCTACTAATCTCTATGGCAGGCTTCTCTACTTTAGTCTAGTAGCCAATTTTTTAAATATGTTGTATTTTTGACTTGTCTACTCAGTTTTAGTCAACTTTTAAACACTGTTAAAAGCTGATTATTGATTATAAACAAGTTTGGCATGCTGTCCCAGGAGAGACCCCTGAGCAAAAAAGGTCTGACCCCTGAGCCCTGGGGTCCCTCCCGTTTGCAGGGCGAGAGGAAAGCTTTGAGCTCAGGTAGATCTCAACAGCTACCCCCACAGCTTGATAAGAGCTGATGAATAAAATTAATGTTATGAAGATATATGCTGCAGGATGAGGGTTTGACTGTAGTGTTAAATTTAGATTGATCAATTCACTTGTAGTGCATGTTTTTGGAATGTTGGAGGAAACCGGAGAACCCGGGGAAAACCCACACGAGCACGGGAAGAACATGCAAACTATGCACAAAAATGATCGCCGGCCTGTTAAAGAACTAGAACCGGTGACGTTCTTGCTGTGAGGCAGCATTGCTAACCACTGGGCCACTGTGCCGCCCTATGAAGGTGGAGAAGTTGGGGTGGAAGGGCGGATTCTTCAAATCGAAGATGGCTGTAGTAAGAAACCCTGGCTCTTTATAATAGGTTAGAACTGGCCTGATTGGTGGATCATACGTAGCTAATGAAGAACCAGCCGTGTTCAATCCTTATCACGTGATCCTCTCGAAATTAGTTTATAAATAAACTTCACTTATTCTACATTTCAGATGACACGAAATTTATATACTATGCTGCTGTGTGTATAAGTGCATAGTGTGTGTTATTTGGGATGCAGTGTTTGTACATTTCTGCACTCTGCATTACTGTACAGTACTCAATTCTACTTCCATTGCATAATTTTCCCTAAAGTCCAAGATGTTTTGCATAAATATATGGGAATAACTTTCATTAAACTGTTAACATTTAGCAAATTTTGCAATTCAATAGTGTATTTTGTTCATTTCTCCACTAGTTTATGCTGGAATCTATGCTTTTTAAAACTTTAATACTATTCTGGATGTTGTCTGTCGTATTCTGTGCATATTACTGCAATGTGCTTAATTCTACTATATTTTTCCTAAGATGTTTTGCATAACTTATGGGAATAACTGTTAAATTGTAAACAATCAGTTTTCAACTAGGTATAATGAGGTGACATTATTTCTGTACAGTTCAGCCTAAAGCTGAAAGAAAACTTATTAGAAGAATCAAATTACATTTAGCAGACTATGAACAATCCCCAAAACCCAAAACATGTTTTTTTTCTGCAGCAATGATAAAGATTTAAATTAAATATTACTCCTCTGTGTTCATGTGAGTTTCCTTCGGGTGCTCCAGTTTCCCCCACAATTCCAAAGACATGGTATAGGTGAATTAGGAAGGCTAAATTGTCCGTAGTGTATGTGTGTGAACGAGTGTGTATGGATGTTTCCTAGAGATGGGTTGCAGCTGGAAACACATTCGCTGCGTAAAAGATATGCTGGATAAGTTGGCGGTTCATTCTGCTGTGGTGACCCCGAATTAATAAAGGGACTAAGCCAAGAAGAAAATGAATGAATGCATGATTGAATATAATAGAAAATAATTTAAAAGAACAAAACTTGATGAACTAAAAAGAAAAAAAAAAAAACTCAGGCCACATGGTTGTTATACCAATGCCATTGAGTCATAATGGATAAAAATAAAACACAAAGTCAAGCATATGTCTAACTCAGTTTTCACTATGTACTGTATAGGCTCAGAATTAAAGGTACAAAAGCTGTTACTGAGGTCATACTTTTTCAAAAGCTACACTTGTATCGGGTCCACATTTGTATCTTAAAGGTACTTATTTATACCTAAAAAGTACAAATATGTACCTTATAGTGCCTTAAAGGTTTAAAAGTATACCCTACAAATGTTCCTTTAAGGTACAAATGTGCACCTTTAATGTACAAAAGTGTAGATTTTGAAAAAGGTACTACCCCATGGAGAGTTTTTGTCTCTTTATTTCTGAGTGTGTATGGATTATTTGCAGCAGAGCCTTATTATTATTATAAGTACACTTTTTTTTTTTTCGTAAAAAGTCCCAAAACCAGAAGTGCAACTCATAATCTGAAACACTAGTGACACAAGTGATTCTTTTAGCGTGTGTTTGTGAATGTTCTCCACCTGTCCTGTAGCCGGTGTTGTTGAGATAAACTCCAAAAGTGCGCGGCTCATGCTGGGCCTGCCAAGAGGGCGAAGAGCAGTTCTCGTTGTTGGTGTAGGTGTTGTGGTTGTGGGCATATTTCCCCGTCAGCATGGAGGAGCGTGACGGACAGCACATGGGTGTGGTGACAAACGCATTGGAAAAGTGCGTTCCACCCTGTTCCATGATCCGCCGGGTCTTATTCATGACCTGCATGGAGCCTGCATGAGAGACAGAGAGACAGAGAGGATCAATCCCATATTACTGAAGGTGACACAAAGTCTGCTCTGCTAATTGGTCTGCTTCAAAGAGAACTGGCTTCTTCTAGTTCTCTTCCTTTCTAAAACACTAGACATCAGCAAGATAAGGGTATCAGTTCTTTCTTTTATTCTGTGTTTGTGACACTCCAGCCTTGAAGAGGAAACACACTGGTTGTTTGCAGCCTGGGAGTTCATATGACACCAGTGGTGTGTGTATTTGTGCATGAATGTGTATGTTTATATCAGATATGTGATACAGAGTTATATTCACAAGTCATAAACTATTTATTTCAAGCCTCAATTGCAAAATATGCTTTTCAAAACCTGTTTTCTCTCTTTGGTTCAAATTAACACACAAATGGCAACCGCAAACTTCTATCTTAAGACTTTAATGATTTGAGGTCAATACTTTTGAAAAATTTATTTAAACCTTTGTAATAAATAGAATCTATTATTAATAATACTGTAATTGATTTAACAAACCTGACATCGTCAACTTTGCAAAAATAAAAACACATAACTGCCTAAAGTCTATTTGTATGTTGTTTGAATGACCCTATAATTCAAGAAATGGAAACATATTCCTTCATGTTTTCATTAGATTTACATTTTTTTAAGGTATCATAAATACGCAGAAAAAAAGGATTCTTTGAATTTACTTTAGTGGTTGCAAACAATTTAAATAGGCTGATTTTAAACAAACAATTTTTTTTTAGTAACGTTCAACTTAATTTGTTTGTTTAAATTCAGCCCATATAAATTGTTTGCAACCACTAAAGTAAATTCAAAGAATCCTTTTTTTTTTTCTGTGTATTTATGATTTAGTAACATTATATATAGATATGCAATGTAATGTAATGTAATGTGTATTTATATAATGCATTTATTGTGTATGGCCATACACCCAAAGCGCTTCACAATCATAAGGGGCGTCTCCAGTGTGTAGCATCCACTTGGATGATGTGGCGGCAGCCACGGGACATTGGCGCCAATGGGGTTACCACACACCAGCTATAGGTGGAGTGGAGAGACAGTGATAGAGCCAATTCAGTGGATGGGGATGATTGGGAGGCCATGATCAGTAAAGGCCATGAATTTGGCCAGGACACTGGGGTTACACCCATACTCTTTACGAAATATGCCATGGGATTTTTAATGACACAGAGTCAGGACCTCGGTTTAACGTCTCAAGCCGAAAATGGCGCTCACTGACAGTATAGTCTCCCCTGAACTATACTGGGGTATTAGACTGCTGGTTGAGCGCCTCCTGCTGGCCTCACTAACACCACTTCCAACAACAACCTAGCTTTCCCTTGTGGTCTCTTATCCAGGTACTGACCAGGCTCAGCCCTGCTTAGCTTCAGGGAGAAACTGGTTTTGGCTGCAGGGTGACACATATATAATATCACACACAAGCAAGATTGGCTTTTTTATAATATTAATGAGTGAGTGACTTTTTGGATACAGTATTGTGCATATTTCTGCTATGTCAATGATAAAAGTTCTAGCACCAAAACATTTGTTATTCTCAGATGAACAGTGATGTGTTTCTTTTCAATTCGTTAATTTTTTTAATTATCAGTGATTCACTGATCTATTCATCAACACTGTCACTTTGTCATTATTTGAATGAATAATTAAATAAATCACTCATTAAAACAGAATTTATTAAAACCATATAAATATTTATTTTTTCATGACATGCCCAAACTGTTATAAAAAATTGCTCAAAATATTCAGCTAGTATTTTCGTCAATATTACACACACTTTATAATTAATAAAGCATTTAATTTAGCTCTCATTGCGCAAGTTTGTGTTTTTGATGAAATATATACAATTTTAGAAAGCATAAGAGACTTTTTATAATTCTTACAAACACATGCACACACACACACACATGCACACACACATGCACACACACACACGCACACAAGTCAAGAGACAAGACAAGATTAAAATATTGTTTTGTTTTTAAGAAAAATTAGACAGAATGAATTCCTTAATTTCCTTAAAAGAAGCAATCTGCCATTGGGGTGAGCAAAATATATTTGTTTTCAGTTTGAAATAAGAGTACTTTGTTTCCCCATTGGCAGATTATTTGGCTTGTTTTATAAAAAAAACTGGTTTTGAGAAAACTCACTTAATTTTGACTAATTATTTCCAAATCGATTAAAGCATGTTTAAATATTTGGACTAGAAACAAGACAAAAATTCAAAGTGAGTTTTTTTTTGCAGCGTATAAATAATAAAAAACTACATCTGTATAAACACAGACAAGCTACAACCCGATTGGCTCAATTGGTATAACTGTAGACAGGAAGTCAGTTCAGGTTGTCCTTTTCAGAAAGGATCACCACACCTCGACAGATTGGTGCAGAAAGGTCAGCGCTCACAAACATACACTACAGTGTGTGCGTCAGAAAGCCTTCATGCACTTTACACACAGAGGTCAGTATGGATGGACAACACAAATCAGCATCCACACTAACAAAACGGAAACGAGGCAAGACATGAACAGTCATATCTCTGTCATATTCGTAATTCCAGATCACGCAAGTATGTGCGCACGCGTGTATGTGTGTGTGTGTGCATATAAAATCTACACTGCCCATTGCTGAGAGGGACTTTCCTTTCAAATTGAATTAGTGTCTTCTGCATTTGACAAAGCCAAAGATGTCTCTTTCAGCATACAGAGGCAGCCTGTAAAATATAAATGAGCTCTCAGGCATGCAAACACAATCAGAAACAAGTGCTCATTCAGCATTATTTCGGTCACGTATTTGTAACTTCTCTGGACTGAGAGATCTCATTTGTTAGAGCAATTAGAGATTTTTGAAACTGGTGCACAAGTATATGTGATGGTCAATGATTTTACAAGCAGTAAAGGATTAGGCTACACTGGTAATACATCATACTAACTTCCTATCAAGCACCATGATGTCAAAATGACATCGAATAACAAAGTTGACTACCTTGATGTCAAAATAACATCAAATTGATATTAAACATTGGCATCAAAAAACATTTGCATAAAAAAAAAAAAAACTTGTAAAAAATCGATTTCAGAACAGTCCAATAATTGATTTTTGACATGTTTTTTGACACCAATATTAGATGTCAAATTGATGTCGTTTTGACATCAAGGTAGTCAATTGGTTTTTTTGACATGTTTTGCCCAATAAGTACTTAGGTGTGAATTTTTAGGTTTTGAATTTACATACATTATAGGGATAGAAAATCCTGAGTAAATTTGGTTTTAAAAGGTTTCGATTATATTACTTTCTGTGACATTATTTTGGTGGTCAATAAATTAATGTGTGGATGTCAAATGGATGTTTTTGACAAAAAAAAAAAGAAAAAAAAGGGGTTTGACATAAAATCGATCTGCATTTTTCTGTGTGTGTGTTTTTCCATTGTGTTTTTAATGTCATTTTGACATCAAGGCCCCTACTTGTACATAAAGAAGTAAAAATGATTTTCTTGTAATAAGTCACTAAAGCTACATTTATGGTCAATATAAACAGTAAAAACTGTAATACTGTGAAACAATTTTACAATCGGAAAAACTCTTTTTTTAACACATCTGAAAAGGTATTTTCATTCTGTGATAAAGTTGTGGCCCCTAAGAAAATGTGAAAAACATCAGCTACTAGAGACTTTTTTAAGCACACAATAGACTTTATGCAATGGAATTTTCCCCACACAGACAACATTCACACTGAACAAAATCATTCTAAATAAATTTGCCTCTCCAACATCAATCAAACATTAAATTTATTAAATATTGGACATTATTTGAAAAACATATTTTTTCGGAGTTGGGTTAATCTTTCAACCTATACTGTATAAAACAACTTCAATACAATTCACTGGACTCGCTATGCCAAGAACTATTAAACAATGTTACATTCCAGAATTTGGAAAGCTGTCATTTACAAATGTGGAGTTGACCACATCTACCAAAAAGCCAATAAATCTTAAAAAAAATAAATAAATAAATAAATAAATAATTAAATCCAAAATATACTGCTCAAAAATAAAATAAAGGGAACACTTGCAGTGACATTATGTTGTGTAAGGATTCCATTTATTTTTTGAGCAGTATTTCAACCATGCTAGCAACATTTTAAGGAGACTGGGCAAAAGCTGTTTTAAAACAGTAAAAGGCATAGTAAAAACAGTTTTAAAGGCATACTTTTTCTGTGGTAAACTCCCTGAATTTGCAATTAAAAATCATAGAATCTACTCATGAATTTAATTATTCTCACAGGCTTAGCTTTGTATTAATATTTAGACATTTGAAAATCAATGTCTGTACGTTTTACATCTATACCGTATGTATGCCAAGAACATAAAAGGTATAAAATTCTTTAAGCACCTCATAATTGCTCTTTGTGGTTATATTTATAAATATCAATTTTAAAGAATTTTTCCGCAATATTGTCTTTTCTTTGCTGTCACTTTTATTGAATTGAATGCATGTTTTCAGAATAAAAATAGTAAATCAACTTTTTTTTAAAATCACATATTAATGACCACAACAGTTTACAACATTAACTGATTTTTTTTTTACCTAACAAAATTGTAAATATATTAGAATTTATTTTAAAGACAGAACAACTATTAAATTAAAATATACCTTCTAAACATAATATTTGTGTACTGTTAGTCTCCTATTTAATGCATTTAATTAACTTTGCTTTATCTTTGTTTTATCAGTAGTCTCCTCTCCAAAAACCAACCGTTAATGAAAAACACGTAATCCGAATTGCATCTAATTGCTCTTTCTCCACTCACCCAACTCAATGTCCTGATCATCAGTGAGGATAAGGATGATGTTGGGCCGGATGTTTCGACGGTCTCGTTGGAATCGAGGTTTGAGTCTCTGATTGGACAGGAAGATGGAGGCATGAGCTACTGCCAACATGGTCAGCAGCAGCAGTGGCAAGAGTCGAGCCGCAAGTCCATGTGCCGCCATCACCACCACTAAAACTGTGACCCGCGACGGGCTCTCGCTCACACTACACCAACTTCACCCTCTCGCACCTGCAGGGCACAAGAAAACACCAAAAATTAATGCTTTTGGGGGTTTAAACTTAAAATAAGGCCGACAATTGCACTTTAATTTCAATAAATACTTAGCATGAAATTGTTTAAAGTAGAAGTTCTGGGGTTGTGACTGGATGTGTTTTCACCACAGAGATTATTTATGGTACAGTACTGTATGTTTTTTAATGACCTTCATTGGTGTAGCTGTAAGTTATGCCTATATATAAAATATGCAGCTCCTCTCGCGCTAAACTTTCTGAGGTCTGAGGGTGTTTTGGGGGACTGGAAAAGTTCTGGGGCATCATGTATCAACGCTGCGTAAGCACAAAAACTTTGCGTACGCCAAGTTTCATGCTCAGAATCGCTCACGTTTGGATTTACTAACGATAAACTGAACGTGGGAATGTGCGCAGCTCCACGCCAGCTTTATGGCTGGCGTACGCACATTTTTTGTGCGAGTCTGTTTTATTTCCATTGGCGACTCCTAGAGGCAGTTGTGTTAAATTGCACACTACAAAGTGTCTGAGCCTTGCAATGGCAGCTGTACGAGACAGGTTCATGTAGCAGGTATATAAGGTTTCCATACCATACAGTTGACCAGCTAAACATTAAAGCGCAATTTGCAGCGGTCGCCTGTTTTCCCAATGTAATCTGAGCTACCTACAGCACGCACATTGCTATAAAGACACATCTGAAGATGAATTTGCATGTGTGAATCAGAAACATTTCCATTCAATAAATGTGAAAATAAAATATGATGCACAAACTTATTAATGATTCCTACTTGTCTTTCTCGTGACAAATAGTGGGCAAAATCTGATATGTAGTGGGGGAAAAAAGAAGAAAGAGTTCATCAGACGCTGGATTCGAACCTAGTTCATGCTCGAACGTGTCAAAATATGTTGACATGTGTCTTAAGAGCTGCGCCACTGAGACTGTTAAGGGTGCTGCAACATTTTACACCTATAAATCACACTATTTCTTTTTAATTCACTCAGTGCGATGTTCAGACCCAACTGTGTTAACCGCATCAGCTAAACTCTCCCACTCTATTTTTTTCTTTTGTTGTTAATTCCAGAGAACAAATTTGCAAATAACACCGCTTTTCTCCGGTCTACCTCCGAAAGCAGCACCTCCAATTCACATTCTGTTCAAAGTTTCTCTTTTTGCTTGCTTTTGCCATTGCTTTTTTTATTGGGTTTTGCCAAAGTAGAGTCATTAGCATATTCATACGGGGGAGGAGGCAGGGAGTTGTTTTGTGCTCGTGCATGTTGCGCTCAGTTTCACATTCATTCGGATGTACAAAAGAATATGTGTGAGATTCGGCGTACGCAGTGTTTCATACATCTGAATTTTTTTCTGCGTACACACATTTACAGCTTTGTGCGTACGCAATGTTGTATTATGGTTTCCACGCAAGTCTTCGTACATGAGGCCCCTGATGAGGTCTGATATTACAGCTTTTTTCAGATGACTATACATACAGTAGATAAGTGGCTAAAGACTAATAGCGCTGTAAAGGCACAAACTGGGCTAAATAATATGATAGTAACGTGTGTATATGATTGTGTTTTTAAGAAAGGCTGCATTTACATTGGTTCAAGTGACTTAATTCAGATTTTGTTCTCCCATGTGGCACAGATTGGATATGACCAAAGTACATGTAAGCAGGAAAAAAATCACATGGATTCTGATTTACTCAAATCCGATTCAGGCTTTGTTCATATGTGGAAATTTATCTGATATGAAAGTGATATGATATGTCTACAGTGTAAGCAGGTAGATCGGTTTTTCACCAGTCCATGTGACTCACGCATCATTAAAAACCATAGTAAATGACGTCAAGTCTGACACTTTCATTTCAGAACAGACTTCAGCAGAGTCTGCCACCCAACCAATATAAACTAATATAAAACTATTGCATATATCACATGCATTGATCATGCCATGGACATGACATTAAGACACCTACTGGTTTAAAAAGGTCTAGATTAAAGAAGTCGGCCAAATGAAAACTTTATATAATATACTAAAACAGCTTGTCAAAAACAATAAAAAAAGGAAACCCTGCAAACAGATTAAATACAGGAATAGAGAAAAGCGTGCTCTTTTATTATCAGCTGTCAGTCAGTGCACACACTTTTTTCTTGGTCATTGTGCCTTTGCCATGTGCTGTGTAAATGCAGACAATCGGATACGAGTCACCTTTAAAAAATGATGAAAGCTGGTCACAAAACCGGAATTGACCATCAAGATCTGCAGTAAATGCAGCCAAAGAAACATTTATGCACGGTCAGTGAAAAACAACAATTTTGATGTCACTAAAATAGCTCAGTGAAAAACACAGAATATTTGTTCACAAGACTTTTCCGAACTGCTTTCAAAAATGTTATTCCTATTTAAAATGAGTTGAAACAACAACATTTTTGAGATTTCGTTGGGACAATTGAATTGTTTTATGTACAATCCATTTATATTTGTAAAAACTAGTAAGCTAAATTAATTCCTTCATGATGTCCTATTGATTGTGTGGGACCCATAATTTTTACACTGTGGGTCTTGTACACTCTCAGGGAAAAAGGTACACGGTGGTACAAATAATGTTCCTTGAGGAACAGTATTGTACCTTTGTAAAAAGTTGTCCCTTATATGGTACAGAAAAGACCTCTTATGATACTGTTCTGTGCCTTTTATAGTACAACTGAAATGAAGGTACACATTGTTCTCATATAAAAGGTACAAAAGTGTTAAACAACTCTTTTATTACAATACATATAAAAATAAATATTGCTGAAAAGAGGCAAAGTGATTTATGAATAATTCCCATATTAAAATAAGAATCATCATTTAAAACTATATGTTCAAAGAAACTCATGAACATTAATTGTTAAGCTTAATAATACAAAACAACTGGTAAAACAAAAAAACTATTGATATTGTAGACTAAACAGTTAAGGCATTTTAAATAAATGTTTGGCAAGAATTTTTGTCACTGTTAAGATACAAAGTGTCTTATCACTGTGGCGGAACCTTTATAGATCAGATTTGTGACTTTGATAAAGGTACAATATTGTATCTGCAGGTTTTAAAAACCAAAGGTAAATTTTGGTTCCCCGTGGTACAAATCATACCCTTAAAGGTACAAACTGCAATGGTACACATTTGTTTCTTTGTCTTAGGGTATACTCACACTATGCTATCTAAACCGTGCCCAGGCCCATTTCTCAGATCATTTAAGACAGGGGTGTCCAAAATCGGACCTGGAGAGCTGGTGTCCTGCCTATTTTAGTTCCAACCCCAATTGAACACACCTGAACCAGCTAATCAAGCCATTCTAGGTGTGGTAAAAACTTTCAGGCAGGTGTGTTAAAGGAAGTTGGAGCTAAACCTTGCAGGATTCTACAGAAAATTGTTAAGTGTGGAGCTATTCAAACCATCAGGTAAAAACTGTATTCATATCACAATATATATATAGGACAGATAAACAAACAAAGAAAAAACATTACAATATCAAGGTTTTCCAATATTATTTGGGCTAAACAGCCCTAACTTGGACTCAGCAATGAGCCGGCTTTACAATAATTGTAAATGAATCTCCTGCAGTTAGCAAGAAAACTGTCTGTGCATCATAACAATCAGAGCTTTTATTAAACAAAACAAGTTGGATGCAATGACACTTTTAAATGTAACACCATTGTTTGACAGATATGATGCAAACCCCTGTACTGAAAGAATAATCTGACATTTATTAGTATTTTGCTCTAAACCCTGAGTGAAAATGTTGCTGTTGGTACAGACTGTAATAGCCGTAACTCAACGTTCTTCTCATTAATTTTCAGTACTCAAGCTGGCAGAGGAGAAATGTTCACACTGTACACTGAAGAGTACAAATTCATGCATACGTTTGCTGAATTAAAAAAAGTAGGCAAATAACTGAGCACCATTACATTTGCATTTCGCATAAATCAGCCTGAAATTAATTGACCTTTTTCACAATCCTGTTATGACCCATTTAATGGTCATCAGCATCTCAAATCCTTGAAAGTTTTAAATATTTTGATTTAAAAAAACAAAAACGCATGAACATTTATATGTATTCTATATTGTCTTTGCTTCCAATTACCAAAAAAAGACAAAAACAAATTACTGCTTGTGCGAGAGTTAAGACTTTTAATGTCATAGTTATGAATGCTTTTTAAAAATGAGATTTATGACAAATGCAATTTTATCATAAATCTTTTTTCATAAGTTCTATTTTTCCCTCATAATTATGACTTTTATTAATTGTATTAATTCATTTTTTATTTATTAATTTTATTCATTAATATTTTTGTACCATTAATTTTACTTTTATTTTCTTAACCTTTTATTTCATTTCTTTATTGTTTATTTTTATTTATTTTTCTACTTTAATTTTTATTTTTGCCATTTTTTACTTTGCCTCAATAATTATGGCTTATGTATAATTTTATTTATTTCATAAATTCATCTTACTGTCTGATATAAATGTGGCTTTAAATTATAAGTAGATTTAGAATTTTTTCAGGTCATCCCTAAGTGTTGTGGAAAAACGCCACAATTTCAGATACTTTACTGGAAAACATTTAATTGATGCTGCTCTCATCTACAAAAAGCTTCTGGAGAGATGCCCAGATATAATGCTCTACTTTATTAATCTTTTAAAGTATAACCACATTTATAATCAATGAAAAAGGTACACAAACATCTCTTTACCATCTGCTTCTGCGGGGCAGCACATCTGATTTATGAGACGCCAAAGAACGAATGTATTTAATGCTAAAATAACCCAGGGGTTTCCAAACTTTTTAGCCTGTGACACCCAACATAACAATGCCAGTTACTCGTGATCTCCACTATCCTCAGAGGTGGTTATAATTATACAAATCTTGCATGCAAACTTTTAATGTAACAATCAATTACTATTTTTTATCCTCTGTGGCTTATGGATAAAATATGGTCATTTTAATAGTTAAAAAAAATTTATTTGATTTTTGGAAAACACCAATTGATAACCACTTCCGATCTGCACTTGTCTCCACTTTGGGAACCACTAAAATAAACAACAACGGCAATCAATGAATATTATATAATAAAAGACTGCAATAATAAAATAAAAAACAACAACAAAAAACAAAACAAAAAAAGTTATATTAAAATAAAATAAAAAAATGAAATTAAATTAAATTAAATTAAAAATAGAATAATAAAATAAAAATAAAATAATCTAAAATAAAATAACATTTAAAAAATATAATATAATAATAAAAAAATAACTTTGGGAACCATTAAAACAAAGACAAAGCAATCACTGAATACTATATAATAAAAATAAATAAATACATAAATAAATAAATTAATAAATAAATACTACAAAATTTAATAAAATTAAAGTAAATTACATTAAAAATAAATAAAATAAAATAAAATAAATATTTTTTGTTGTGGTCCAGGGCAAATAAAGCTTAAAAAATGCAACCATTTCCACCATGGGAGTTAATAAATAACTTTGTAATAAGCTGTGAATCTCATTGAGCTTATACTATGATTGACATCTAATCTGAACCCAGTGAATTAGGATCATCGCACACACACACACACGCTCATGCAGTGTCTAGGGGTAAGGCTTTTATTGTTGCACAATGCTGTTTCATGCACTGTAATCATTTCTTGAGCATGAATAATTTAATAGGATGGAATCCCCTTCTCAGCTGCTAATCTGTGCTGGAAAATAAAACCCCACCCACTGTTCCCCACCATGAGCTAAATACACACACCACGCACACAGCAGGGACTAATCTGAACTGAGGAGGGGGGAAACTGGGAAATATAACACTCGCAGAAGAGCCAGAGTGCGATAACCAGCGGAATCAGACTCAGCCGAAGAGGTGGAGAACAAGAACGTGTCACATCTCTGAGTCAAAGAGAAAATCCATGCTGCGAACATCCCATTCACTGAATTATGACATGCCGAGACTCTTTAATATTGTAATAGTCCTCTTAGCAGCTCACGGTGCTTGCTTTTACATTCTGTTGTGTAGCGAGTCACTGGTCTTGCTGTCTAGGTGCACAGAGGAACCAATGTGATAACTAGTTCCTTTGTAATAGTGAGGTACAGAAATTGTAATATTTTAAAAAAAATTATCCTACATGTGTCTATGTAAATGACTAAAAATGCTGTAAGAGAGAGATTTATGATGCGGCACCTGTCAAAAAGTTTGATGGATTGTAGCCCCGCCCCTAAGGCGGGACTTCCGGTCTAAGCCCCGCCCCTTTTATATAAACTTTATAGTTCCGGTAATTAGATTCTTATCGTTTTTATATAAAATAATAATTCCGGTAATTAGATTCTTATCGGTTTAATATAAAATAATAGTTCCGGTAATTAGATTTTTATCAGACTAATTAAATTAATAGTTCCGGTAATTAAATTCTAATCAAACTGAAATAAAATTATTATTATAATAATAACAGAAATTAAATTGAAGGTATTAAAATCCTTATTTAATTATTATATTATAATATAATTAATAAATTATACTAAAACCATCACTTACCCATATGATGTTGTCTCCATGACGGTATGAACATACTGACTGTATGTGATAAGGAAAACGTTAGACAACACCCATCAACTGCTTGTGAAAGATAGATTTATATCAGATGTAGAATATGTATATCTGATTGTATATGTTGGGTGTCACCCACTAAATACTATATTTTGTTAGGTGATAAGGAAAAATGTTGACCGTTAGACAACGCCCTGGCAGATACATCAGGCCGATAGAATGATAAGTTGTTATTTGAACTAATGTTAAATATTGATAAGAAAGCATTGACGCAACATATAACTGATAGAGTATGGGTGTGTCACTACAGATGGTATCAACATACATATGTATATGTATATATAGAGCTAGAAATAGTTTGAGTGTTATGTCAAAGTCATGGCTGGCTTTCAAGTAAACACTAGCACCCCGGGTCAGATTTGGACCGACGATCTCAATACCGACTTAAACGGTAATCCTATAACTATGGAGGAAAATTGGGAAGACCATATGCTGAGAAGGCTGACGATGGCTCCTAGAAAAAGGATCACCAACCTGAAGCTAACAAATTTTCTTCATGAGAATAAACGTTACATGAAAAAAGAGTTTGCTATGCCTAGCGAACGCATTTGTCATTACCTATTTGACAAAAAACAGCGGGTTGTTACCTTGTACACAACGGAATCTGGAGAGCCGCACAGTCTGGATGACCCCTGTCTGATCTTACCAGTTAAAGACTGGTTCTTATTCTACAATCATGTCTGGCCGGATATCCAGAATTCTAAACAGGAGCCGTTGTTTATCGCCGAGTGGGATTCTGAAAAACCGAACAATCGATTTCGAGTGGTTGGAAACAACTGTGAAAAGAATCCTAAAGACTGTATTTTC
Organism: Danio rerio; assembly: GCF_052040795.2. Classification (NCBI taxonomy): domain Eukaryota; kingdom Metazoa; phylum Chordata; class Actinopteri; order Cypriniformes; family Danionidae; genus Danio; species Danio rerio. The sequence goes on from NC_141043.1 coordinate 16,990,649, forward strand.
ATATTCTTGTGCGATGACAAGACAAAGCTTCGTGAGCGTTCTGGTATAATACATGCTGATGAGCATAACGAGCGATATGAAATGTTGCTCCCCATCCTCTGGCAAGACGTCGACAAGCTGTCTGAAATTTTTGGCACCATAAATCAATTGTTCAAATGGTGTGACATGAATGATCGATACAAGGATATTAAAGTTCAGCTGTTTCACCCCCAGAGATCTGTGCGCCGAGGGAGGGAACACTCACAACTGTCTCCGCCCATCTACTACGAACATAAAAACCCATAATCAACAAGTGATCACCACAGTACTACAACATGTCTCAACAACTCTCTTCAGAATTTGATATCTTCAAGCCTGAGGATATCAAAGCAATTCCTCCTGATGAAAACGCTTTGCCATGCTTTCCGAAATTCGGAACTTCTGCATTAGATCGCGACTTACCATGCTTTGAGCTATTCAAATCTTCTGAACCGGACAACGATGAAAAAAACTGGCTGGATAAATTTTGCACCGAACTAGGATACCGTAACCTGACATACCTGACCAACAAGTACAAAAAAGATGACGATACAAAGTTTGACGTCACAGATGGATGTTTCTGCAGTTCCGGTTTCAAGATCATAAAAGCGCTGATCGCTGTGCTCATGCAACACATCATCAACGCACAGCTGAAAAAGGAATGTGAGGGTTGTGCTATCGACCACCCTAGTCAGCTGCAACACTCCTGTCTGTTTGAACCCTCAGCATACTACTTCGACTCTCACTTTGCAACACTCGTCAATAAACTGATCAAACCTGAGTTTCACACTGCTGTGTCACAGGCTATGCTTCGTGTTGGCTTAAAGTCACAGGCTCAGACGATCCATGGAACAGCCCTGGGTATTCTACACGAATTGAGGAGCGAACCATTCATCGTTGCAAGACTGGAAGACATCAGAACCAAGATTCTGGACGACTCCTGTGAGAAAATCGTCAGTGACGCTGTCGATTTCTGGCACCGCAGTGGCTAGACCTCAAACCAGCTGAAAACACCACAATGGGAAACACATGTAAACCTAGTAAGATACTTGAAAACTTTTTATTAGAGTACTATAAAAATCAGTTAAATGGTCTTTTATGTAAAGTCATTAATGATTCCACGAATGATGATCGTTTATCACAATCCAAACGTGTGAAGAATTTTAAAAAAGAAATGAATGTTATTAGAAGTATGAATAACTCATGGGACAATATGATTGATGTTTGTGTTAATGGTACCGAACCATGTTGTATTATGATTAAAAGAGTTTTAGATGCTATGTCTGAAGTATCTGATCAGTTTAGAGTCGGTGATGTTCTCTGTATGTCTACCTATGTAGCAGATGTATGCATTTCGTTGATTGCAAAAAATGATGATGATGATATATCTGAAATTGTTGAATCTTTGGTCACTTACATTTTAGATAAAAACATGTCATCGTGTGTCCAATTTCTTTCTTACCTTGACCGTATGTAACCATTTCTGATTTGATGTCATGTATGTTTTCTCGCTTTAAATAAAAAAAGATTCGTACAAACAATGTTTTGCATTATTCTTTGACAACCATCGAAACAGGACCATGTCTGATATAATGAAGAAAGTTTATTACGACCCATCAAGCCCCGGTGCTTTAGGTGGTAAAAAACGTTTAAAAGATGCTGTGTTTAAGGAAACTGGAGTCCGTCTAAGCGATAAACAGGTATCGGGATGGTTGGCCGGGGAAGACGCTTACACTTTACATAAAACAGCACCCATAAAATACAAACGAAATAGAGTTGTGGTATATGGTATGGATACCCAATTTCAAGCCGATCTCGTCGATATGACGGCCTATTCTACAGAAAACGACGGTAATAAATTTATGCTAACTTGTATCGATGTATTCAGCAAGTATGCATGGAGTCGGGTGTTGAAGAATAAGAGTGGAGTCGAAGTTACTAAAGCGTTCGAGTCTATACTCGAAGAGGGTCGTGTCCCACGGAAATTACAGACTGATCAGGGAAAGGAATTTTTCAACAAACATTTTCAAGATCTTATGAAAAAATATGATATTAATCATTTTGCTACGGCTACTGATTTAAAGGCAAGCGTTGTGGAGCGATTTAATAGAACATTAAAAAGTAGAATGTGGCGATTTCTAACGGCCACTAATTCACGCCGTTACATCGATGTCTTACAAGACATTATGACAGGATACAACAACAGTTATCACAAGACTATTAAGATGAGACCCGTTGACGTCTGTAAAGAAAATGAAGCTACAGTGTTTCAAAACTCTTACGGTAACATAAAGATTCAGAAACCAGTGTTCAAATTTAAAGTCGGTGACGTGGTTAGGATTTCTAAAGTGAGAGGCCCCTTTGCCAAAGGTTACGAACAAAACTATACCGAAGAATTTTTTACCGTTTCTGAATGTATTCCACGCCAACCACCCGTCTACAGACTCAAAGATTATGACGGCGATGTTATCGAAGGAGTTTTTTATGAGCAAGAGATACAGAAAATATTTGTAAATAAAAACAAATCGTTCAAAGTGGAAAAGATTTTAGGCGAGAAAAAGCAAGGGAGGTCTACACTTGTTTTAGTGAAATGGTTAGGATGGCCATCGAAATTTAATAGCTATATCGACAAAAAAACCCTGGTAGACTTGCAAAAACCTTAAATTCCACATTTCTTTTCATGGTTATTTATTATTATACAAATCAAGCTATGGACAACAACGGGTTCTACGTTACGCTCCCGTGTAACGCTTCTTTAACCGTTTATCCAGAAAATCGTATATCTAGTTATAAGACTAATTTGTCTAAAACTATACACCTGAAAGGGGACTGGGAAGTAGCGCTCGCTGAAATTGAATATCCTAGAAGTTGGTATAATATTACAGACGATGATGGTATCTTCAACCTAAACATGTACCCTGACCATGATAATGAAGAGAAAAAAAAACTAGAAGAAAATGTACTATCAGATCTACATGGTTTCTATGTTTCCAGGCGTTATCAAATACCCGGAGGATACTATAAGGATATACCGTCTGTGATCAAAATGATAAACGATGCAATCAAACCATCAGGGATATTGTTTTACGATGAATTAAAAAATAAAATTAATCTGATTGCAAAACCTAACATTTTTATAGGTTTCTATGAGAAACTAGGCGCTATATTAGGAGTGAGACCTGAAGAGGGACTAGGTCAAACGGCCTACCATGAAAAAGCTGATTTTACCAGGACCGTCAGCACATATGCACCTCATCAAGCCGACATCAAAGGTGGATTCTACACATTATATGTCTACACCGATATCATCGACTACCAATCAGTCGGTGATTCATACGTACCACTTTTAAGATGCGTACATATAACCGGTGAAAACAACGATATCGTCAGTGTCAGATACGACAAACCGCATTACGCATCGGTCAACAAATCGATCATCACGGACATAAACATAGAAATAAAAGACGATCAAAACCGAGAGGTGAGATTTGCGTACGGTAAAGTTATTGTGAAGCTACATTTTAGACCGGTGAAACAGACGTCTCTTTAAAAATGCCTTATTACAATACACATCACGGGGAAATCAGCGATTATGTCAACTACTACCAAAATCAAGCTGGGGGTGGCCTCCCGGGCTATGCAGGCGGTGGGGTCATGTACGGATCAGGCCTGGGAGGGTTATTTAGAGGTCTGTTTAGAATGGCTGTACCCTTGTTAAAAAAAGGGTTCAACATCGCCAAGCCTCACTTGAAAACGGCTGCAAAAAACATAGCATCGGAGGTAATTTCAAACGTGATTTCAAGAAATCGTGACGAGAGACAACAAGACGGTTCAGGTCTTATGGTCATGGCCCGTAAGAGAATGTCTAAACCACCAGGGGTCAGGAGGCGTGGTCGTGCTATAAAGAAAAAGCGCACCGTCAAGAAAACTTCACTCACACGCAGGAAGCGTAAGAAGACTGTAAGACGAAATACCTTCGCTAAGAGAAACATAAACACCATTTTCTAACATGGCTCTACTCCATCGTATGTCCGGAGAGTGTATTAAGTCAGAGCTTGACTTATTTACAGTACCTTTAACACAGACGGCTATAGAAAAAAATACGTATGTTGAGGTGCCACCTCTATCGGCCATCTCGGATTCGTCGCCTTTGGAGTTTTTTATAGCAGGCTCCGGTGAGGAATACATCGATCTAAATAACACATTGTTGCATCTGAGACTTAAAATCACAAAACCTAATGGTGGTGAAATAGCAGATCCTGCAAAAGTCGCTTTAATCAATTACCCCGCCGCCACCATTTTCTCACAAGTCGACGTGAGTCTCGGAGATCGACTAATCTCTCAAAGCTCAAGCACCCACCCGTACCGATGTATCATCGAGAGTCTCATCAACTACGACAAAGACACGCTGGAATCAACATTCAGCGCCGGTCTCTTCTTCAAAGACACGGCTGGTCATATGGATGTCAAAGACCCCTTAGGTAATAATCAGGGTCTCCTGAAAAGGTCAACATACACAAGCAGGAGTAAGATTGTTGATCTGATGGGGCCTATTCACAGCGATATTTTCTTTCAAGAAAAATTAATGCTCAATGGCGTCGATATAAAAATTCGTATGATCAGAGGTAAAGACGAGTTCTGTCTGATGAGGAGTGATGACGTAGCATATAAATTAAAAATTGTGTCTGCATCACTATTTGTCAAGAAAGTATCAGTCGCACCGAACGTTCGACTGGCCCATGCTCAGGCTTTGCTATCCACCAACGCAAAGTACCCGATTGACAGGGTATGTCTGAAAAATTTCTCCATACCAGAAGGAGCACGAGTTTCAAATCAGGAAAATCTATTTTTGGGGACTTTACCGAAATCAATCGTCTTGGGGATGACCGATAACGATGCATTTACCGGTTCTTATGATAAAAACCCATTTGCGTTCAAACATTACGATTTGGAGTTCCTAGCCATCTACGTCGACGGGCAACAAATTCCGGCTAAACCTCTACAGCCAAATTTTACAGACGGCTCAGTGGTACGAGAATTTTATCAACTCGTAACAGCTACCGGCAGACATCTTAAAAATCATGCACTGTCTATCAGCAGATCTGAATTTGCTAGGGGTTATTCTCTTTATGCATTCAACCTTACACCGGACGAAGACTGCGGTCAACACGTTTCGCTCATAAAGTCTGGAAATATCAGACTCGAAGCCCGTTTCAGACAGCCATTGCCAAATACCATAAACCTCATCATCTACTCAGTGTTTGACAGTATCATCGAGGTGTCTAACCGAAGACAGATTCTGGTTGATTACTATTAATCGGAAATGAACACCATTCAGCTAAACGCTATCATGGACAAAATTACATGTAACACCCATTTTCTCGGAACTCTGGCATCTGATCAACTACCTGAAAGACCGTTAACAAACTTACCATCGATGGTGATTATTAACACACACCATTCAGAACTACCGGGGGAACACTGGCTAGCCGTTTATTTATCGGAAGATGGTGTCGGATGTTTCTTTGACAGTTTCGGTAACAAACCGGACAGTGATGGATTTCCAATAGCTATTAAAAACTTTTTAATGAGAAATAGTACAGTGACAAGATATTCTACAAAACGTGTCCAGGACTTTATGTCAAATGTGTGTGGTCAGCACTGTGTTTTTTTCTTGTATCATATGTCTAGGGGTCGTGACTACAACTATGTGATGAATCTGTATAGTGAAAATTATGTTAAAAATGACAAAATGGTAGAACTTTTTGTGAAAAAACTAAAAGCTAATGTTTGCAGTGATAACATGTATTTGTGTAACCATTGTGTTCAGACCTGTAATTCTTCCATGATGCATAAATGAATTTAATGAGTAATAAAAAACCTTACAATCATCATCTGTTTTGTTGAATTTTATTTCAAGATAGTGATACACAAAACATAAAAAACATGAAACATGTTGACATTAAAAATGCATCCATCGGCTCTTATCACGAATAGGTGAAACAAACATGTCCTCATCTAGTAGCTGTGTCCTTTGCTGATTTTTTCTCTTTTTACGAGTAGTTTTTTTAGTAGACAGAATCTCCTGATCATCGTCAATAGGGTTGTTTTTTAAACTAATAATCTTACTCCGAACTTGTTGGTTTGGTACAGTCGAAAAAGGTATGTTTAATTCCGCGCATGCTTGAAGAAACTCCGTCCACCCTTTAGGTCTTCGCTCATCTCGTACTTGTTGCGGAGCTGTAACGTTGTTTATTAAATCGAGCATGTGTGAACCAGGTATGGTTTTACCCTTAAACACAAACTCACCAGACTCGGACCAGGAGCTGAGATCTTTAGCTTTAGACATTTTGTCTAATATATACTTGCTGTTTTTCACACGTTTTGTCGGAACGTTCTTTAGAACTTCAGACGTCACATCATCTTTTGACTTGTCTTCAGCATGTGTTTCGTCAGAGTTAACTTTATGATCGTCTTCAGGGGTTGGTAGCGATAGCGTTAAAACACTACTCTCACGATCGCCTAGTTTAACAATTGTTAAATATCTGGTTAAGATGTTTGAGTAAAGTTTAACTTTTTCACGTTGATCCAAATCAGTCCTGAGTAAAATATTTCTTATAGCCGTATCAAGATCGTTCTCTACCACCTGTTGAATATTTTCACGAGCGCTTGTTGATTGTATTTTGTCCAGCTGATTCTGTGGTACGAGATACATTTTCTCTGCATACTCCATCCTTCACCCCTGTCTAGAACCGATCAAACTTGAAATAAATGGTATAGCGACGCTTAGGAGCGGTAAAAGAAACCCGCCAGTCTGATTAAAGACCTTTTTCTTAGCCGCAATGTTGATTTTTTTATTAGCGAGGAATTTTATCGCAGCCCTCTTCTTTTTCAATTTTCTGTATTGTTGGTTGTTGATCGGTATGACTCCGTGTAGAATGTTGAGAGCGAGTTCGCAGAGAGCTAAAATGAGATCGTCAGATGCTGACTGGAGAATAAGTCGTCTTTGTTTAGCAGTAGATTTATGTAACATTTTTAATACAGGCAAATGTTTACATAGTCTCGCGGACATGGTTCGTTATCACGATCTTCTTTTTTTCTGGAGATAGACCACCTGACGATCTGAAAACAATCCTGTTCTGAGTCGAAATTGTTCAGGTGTTTTAGCTTTATAGTCGATCATGAGATACCCGAAAGGACTCTTGACGGCATCTTGATAACATTCCATAAAATATTTTGTGTTACCAGGATACATTTGACGCCCCAACACCGCTACTTGATTAGCATCGCGGGGGTTTTTAAACAATATTAAATAATTTGTGTTCAAACTGATGGTTCTGCTGGATTTACCTTGAACAAACAAATTTTGTACGATAAGAATTGCAGAGAGATTACGATGATGAACGTACTGCGTGAAGACTTTTTCAATTTCGGAATTACCGCTTGCTTCTTTCATCATATCGTCAATAATCAACAAGTTTGTTTTATCACGGGGTAGTAGATGATCATCATTCAGACTCTGAGGTATACCTTCAATGAATTTAATGTCATACAATTTAAGCAATTCGTCATACAAAGGTTGCCAACAGTCATACAGGAAAACAACATTATCAATTTTTTTAGAAATCATATTTACAGCATTTTCCAATAGCATTTTTACAAAAAAGGACTTCCCTGAATTGGATGGTCCACTTATGACACATGAAAACGGATGTTGAAGTCTGAAATCAAAATCAACCATTTCACGCATTCCTCTATACACTGAATTAAAAGCCATAAGGCAGAGTTGTGTAGTCGGGTAAAAGTCTTCGCTTGTTATACACCACCTTGAACTTTTTAACGACTGATTTGTTGTGGAGTGTGAGGTGTTTTTTATTCCTGACAATGTTGTCAGCTTGAGCTAAAATGTATCGAGAGTCATCGCCTGATGTAACATACCCATCAACCAGACCAATCAATGTGTCTAATCTTATCGTTTGGGAATTTTTAGCATTCAGAGTTATACCCTTAGCTTTCATGCAGACTTTACCGGAAGCGGTACGGTAACCATACGACTTTGGTCCGCTGGAACAAAACTCGGTAATATAATCACCATCGCCTATTTCATCTGTCAAGTCCCCCAAATAATCACCCAGAGGTGGCATCCAGTCACCGGCCTTGGATACAAAAATAACACTATCTGTGTCAGAGTATAATAAACGATCGCCAAGTTTGTCCATCAATTTGTACAATTCTAACCTCGCCCACGAAGTTGTGTACGCCGCTACGAATACGTTAATGTCACGAATAATGCGATGACTATCTTCGGTAGGGTGAAATTGCACTAGCGCTACATCATCTGAGATGAAGGTAAAATATTTCAATGCATCAGTTTTACCGAAAACAATCGTTGTGAATTCTTCAGGGTCTCGTACAAGTTGCGTAACAGAATGCTGAGACTGCATTGCGAAACGTCCCCAAATCGCATTTAAGATTAGCTTGATTATAGCCCTTTGGGCCGGGTTATGAGTGATCTGTGAAGGGTCAAGTTGAATCCCCTCTCTCTCATAGTATTTGCGGATGTATGTCTCTTTTTCAGAATCAGTGGTAACGTTTGAAGGGTATCCCGATGCTTGTTGTTTTAAACGTAAAAACGTTTTAACGTATTCGCTAAACAACTTGTCCGACCTTTCAGGAAAATGCCAAACTTCGTCGACTTTGACCACGACATACCCTTTCTCAATCGCTTTTAAAAGTTCAACACTGACCCAACACCCACTAAGTGCCCTCTCATCATCCGTATGATTACATCTTGATGTTTGGTTTTCAGCGTGTGCGCATGTTCTGCATAACGGGAACATGAGTTTACCGGCGCATCTGTAAGGGAGGACCGGATGTAGTAATTTTCGGGGCGGATACACAGTTGCCTTAATAAGACCGTAATAATTTTCGATCGGCTGAAAGTCGTTGAAAATTATTTCGGGATGACCTATTGGATACGTCTTTGTACTCATAATAAAGGGATAGAGCGACGTAAAATCCAAATAAGAAATGGTCTCCCCCTCCCCCACTTTGTGATACAACTTATAAGCATTGGTACGACCTCCGAAAAGCGCATCTCTGGGTTTCAGTCTTTCAGGCGCCGAATAAGTGCTCATAAATTCTATCACTGAAGGGTCTGTTTGTTTCATTTTAGACCATTCGCATTCCCAGATAATCTCTACTTTCAAGCCATAAGCGTTTTGTAGAATTTCAATTTTTTCGTCAACTTGACGTCTGAGAACACCAAAGGGTACACCCGACATGGGGTGGAGTTTGTGAGGCTCATAACGGCATTGGTGGGCGTGAAATAGACACCCCAAAAAATCAAGTCCATACCTTGAATCGCCCTGTTCGTAGTAGCCGTCTAAAAAGTATTTACCAATTTGCATTTCACCATGATTCAGAGCATGATGAATGTCAACGTTTCTAGTCTTTTTTAAATACTCCAACCATTCAATCGAGACACTCGAGAATGTCTTATTTTGCCGAATGTAGGCATTATCATGGGTTAGAGCAATAGTGTGGTCTTTCAGATAGTGTGTCTTGAAAATTCCCATACAACAACTAGGAAGAGTTGTGTAACTAAATGGATCGATTTGTGTACACTCTATGAACGATTCTCTGTATGTCATGCATGCTTCACGGAGCAAGACAACATCATTTACACCATATTGACACAGCTGTTCCTTGAAGTCGAAAACCTCCCCTGAAGTAGTAGCGTACCACGCATCGAACTTTGCCTGATCTTTTTCCGATAGGTTTTCGTAACCATAATACTTTTTGTCAGGATAAGGTCCTACGTAGTTCTCATTTTCTAATCTATTGAAATGATGCGGAAAGTAGCCTTTTTCTGTTGTGTTGAGGTTTAATGCTGCCGGCATCTTAGACAGAGCCATCGGTATGAAGGATATGCTATCTATATAGCGTTGCTTAAATGAAACATCGAACATGAAGATTAATTTACAACCTTTCATGATGATGTCCATTTGAAGCCCTGCTTTACAAAAATATTCAAGAATTAGAAAGGAGTCAAATCCGGATGCGTTATGAGCTATGAAACAATAACCTTCGTATTTGGGTTTTCTGAAATGATCAATCATTTTTTTCACACAGTCAGACCCCCCGGCTACAAATCTTTCACCACAAAACGTTATTGCGCAGACAAAATTTGGTACGTGTCTCGCATTTTCATAACGAGTCTCGAAATCGTAAAAGATGTATTTATTCTGAGGGTCTTTGAGTGGTACTGTCTTAATGAAACACTCATGTTCTCCACCCGGGACAAGTTCTTCACGACATGCATCACAACGGTTTGGTGCACATATGTGTTTAGACTTTTTCTTATCGTACCGTCTATTACATTTCTTGCAGTATTTTATAACGTCGCAAGGTACTTTTTCTCCTTCAAGCACAGGTTTCTTATGTGCATCGTAGCAGTAAGAAGATTTGCAGTAGCGCAGACAATCGCTACAATGAATGATTTTTTTAGGATGCTTGTAACATTCGCCGTCGAAGCAGACGTTACAGACGTGTTTACATTGATGATTTCGCACTGATGTGTAGCCCTTATAGCAGAATTCACATACATAACTAGCACCTATGAATGATTTCAAATTGAGAATCATGTAGTAATGTTCGTCTTGTAAATAAAGGTACACCGTTTTGTCATGAGGTTCGTTGTTATTTACGTATGTTTGTAACACACCGTTGTTTGTCCTATAAAAAACAACAATTTTGATGTCTAGCATGTTTTCAAATTTTGCTATGTCGTGAAAACCGACCTTGTCTTGGATAGCAAGACCCACTTTATTGTGTATGATTGATGCACGGTTTTCTAATTCACACTCTGGTAATTGAGGGTCTAGAAAATGAGCTATACAGATAGAGAAACATAATTTGTTTGAAATATTTGTAGGTATAAACAAACTCGTCTTTTTTCTTTTGATTACCTGATCAAACGCCAAATCCGTAAGTTTACGACGAACGCCACCTCCTCCTAGTCTGTTCATTACAACCTCTGCTTCAATCTCAACAGTTTCATTATCTGATAACTTATCATCGCTCTGTAAAATTTTTGCAATTTGATCTGTAAAAAGATTAACGTCGTAATTATTACCCGGTGTTAAAACTGCATTTACATCCGATTTCAGGGTGGGTGTTCGAAGGCATAAATTGATGACGCTACCATCACCGCCAATCTGTCTAGCGAATGACACAATGTCATCCATGGTATCGTGTAAACGTATGTGGTACGATGCTAAATCCTGAGATCTTATTTCACTCATATTCAATGTCCTACGCAACGATACACTATTGAAACGAGGCCTTGGTAAAACATGATATTCGTTTACATTACCGCCATCTCTCAACAATGTTTCAATGTCTATCTGTCTTGTTGGCCTATGCCTTAAAGGCTCCGCAACATTTGAGGTTGATGGTTGTTCATCATCGACATTTGACTGGTGTGTTGATTCAATATCAGTCCTACCGTGTGTTGCATGGCTAGTTGAATGACTGTCGTCGTCATCATCATCATCATCATCAAAACCATCATCTGTCAGTTGGCTGTTAACAGAAGCAGAAGCAGTAGTTTCCTGAGTGACTGCACCACCGCTCTGTTCACTGTTTAAAAAAGATTCAACATCTTCAGGCAAATTTAAATTCAATTCCTGTTCTATATACATTTCCAAATCATCCAGATTTGTAATTTGTGAAATAGGAATATTGTTAAATGTTATGTCTCTAGAATTTGGATACATATCAATCATATGCTGAAGAGATGCAAATATGTCTTCATCTCTGTCTGCATCCATTTCGACACCTCTTTGCAGTCTAACAGATAGAGTTTGGTCTGGTTGAATATTGTATGTATCATCTGTACGATTTTCATCATCCATTGTAATTTTTGATTTATTTTATTATTATTTTACAAATATTTTTGTTAATGTTTATTTTATTTCAGACTTTTATGTTTAAATTAGTTTTATTGGTTTTTTTAGAATTATTTTGTTTTGTTATTAGATTTATTTTATTGTTTAACTTTTTTCTTCTGTATTTTATTTATTGTTTTATTTACATTTATCGTTTATTTGATTGCTTAAGTTTTCATTTTATTTATATTTGTTGTTTATTTTAGGATTAATATTTGTTGTGTTTATACAATTCAATCTTTATTTATACATATTTAACCATGTTATTAGAAATGGATGTGTGTCAATAATAGGAATACAATTATGAAGTAATGTATATGATTAGCTAGAATAAAACACAATGAAATATTTTATTACATCAATTTTAAAAGTTCAAACACTAAGTTCACAATAAAAACAAACTCCAAGGAATACAAATTTAATATAAATCAACAGCAAAAGTTAAAAAACTAAACAGCTGAGTCAATTTAAAGTTCATCAAAATGTTAAACTGAATTAAAATACATCGGTATTACATCAAATTTAAACTCATACACTAAACAAATGAGTAAGTTCACAATAAAACAATCACAATTGAATAAACATTTAATATAGATCAACAGTTAAACATTTAAGGCAATTTGGAGTACATCAAAATGTTAAGCAGAATAAAACTTGAAAATGGTTTTGTATTACATCAAAAGTTAAAACACTACCAGTTAAATCAATTTAAAGTACATCAAAATGTAAAGTTGAATCAAAATACATTTGTATTACATCAATTTTAAAAGCTCAAACACTAAACAAATGACTACGTTCATAATAAAAAGAAAGGCAAAGGAGTACAAATTGAATATAGAGCAACATCTAAAGTTAAAACACTAAACAACTAAAGTCGATTAAAATTAGAAACGTAAGACAATTATAGCATTTATCAGAGTATAAAATATGGACTTTTAAGTAGTACAATGATGAATGATCGTACAGATGATGAGAATATTTATTTTAGGAATTATTCATCCATCAATGAATGCCTAATAAAAATGAGTAGTTTCGTTATTAACCGATGCCCCCGTTCACTTTTACCCATCAATTGTTGAAGCTCCCCAATTTTTTCATCCATACGTCGCTGTTGCTCAGACAAGAAATCCTTGACATTTTCTATCACACGCTGCTGCTGGCCTATAGAATCCGCTAGAGCATTAATTTTTACCTCATATCTGTCTAGATATTCACGAATCAGACAATAAGCAGGCGACTCGTAAAAGTCTTTGATATTCCTCTGTTTGCTGACGCTACCGGCCTCCTGATTCTGCTGGGGGCGCTGTGGTCTTTCGACGTCTTCCGCGTCTTCTTCTTCTTCTTCTTCTTCTTCTTCTTCTACGGGTGCTTGAAAGGGATAAATCGGCTGATGTGCGCCTCCCTGAGTTGATTCATGATGACCGCTGTTGGAAGCACCTTGTTCGCACCATGGATCTGTAATAAAATGAAATCAAAATATTGTTTAGTATTGAACGATAAATAATACTTAACAATAAAATAATATTCATTTGTTTTCATTCAACAGTAATTATGTTTATTATATTCTCATTATATTGTCATAATCAATTAAATAAATGGAACACTAACCTTCAGATAAATTAAAATTAATAGCAGAAGGATTTGGTTCTGATGGACTGGCATAAGGACTTAGTGGGCTAGCAAGAGGTGTCCATGGATCTGTGTGTGTGAAAATATGAAAATAATAGCGTTACGCCTGTTATTAAGTGATTGAAACAAACAAACAAAAATAGGTTATTACCTGATTCTGCGTCTTCATCATCATCCTCATCGGTATCGTATTCTTCTTGCACAGGTGTTTCAGAAATTTTTTGCCTTTTATTTACATATGGTGTGTAAACAATTCTTGGTCTCTTAGGGGCAGAAGTCCCCGGCGCTGGATCAAACTTTTCTTCTCTCAATGATTCTTGTTGCCCCGCAATCTTTTCTTCTTCTTCTTCTTCCACCGTCAAGTCGATAACTTCAATTTTCGCTAAAATAGGAGAATGACAAAAATAAATAATACATCTTATTACTCATTCCTACGGTAAACAATAGTGATCCCACATCCGTCAGTGCTGTGGCCTATGCATAGCGCATTCGACCGGTAATCGAGCCTTGTCGCATCAGACGGTTCGAATCCAGTAAACAACAAAAAATTTAATTTATTTTAAATAAAAAGCATACCTTTTTGCGTTTGATTATCAAACATGTGAGTCGAAGAGGCTATAAGAAAAAGAGAAACGTAAGTAACAATAATGATAAAATAAAAAACTATTGTCTACATATCTTCAAAACAATAAATATAATTATGGAATAATACTTACAAATATGATTGATGGCATCAAATGCCTCACTTTCGGAAGGATTTATTTCTGTAAGACATAAGCTGATAGAATGAAAATATATCAAACACTGGTTAATGAGGTAGTATACAAACCACTAGGCAGATGAAAATATATCAATTTCTACTCACGCAATTCCATATCTTCTTCAAAAGTGACAGAGTTGACCCTCTTCAGAAGTTCCACTCGTTATGACACCGTAACTGCGGATTCAAGTTTACTGTGAATAAGGGCTGTATAGGGGGGCCTTTTTATGGCAAATGTCGAGAGGCGTTGTCGTATGTTTAAAAGGTGGTTCGAACGATAAGGGGGCACCCAAAAAATTAAATAACCTGAGCACGTCAATATTATACTTTGATTATATGAAACTATATACAATCTAATAGATAATAATAAAACGTAACGACACAAAATATTCATGTAATGTCTTTAATCTTGGTGAAAAACACAAATGAACTTGGTGTAATGCTTTAGTGTAGATATTTGATATAATTATAAAAACAAAACTCTTTCAATATTTTGACTGTTTAAAATTTATACCATACATTATTTCATACTCAGGATAACTATCGTTTTGATAGATTATAATAAAACATATATTTTATTTAGATATGTGTGTGTGAATGAAAATTTAAAAATTATAAATATTGTTGTATTACATTTGTATTCATATTCTATATAAATGTATGAATGATAAAAAATAATAATTCGTTGATGTGATAGAATATTTACATCTCATATTTTAACATTTTCGTTTATAATATATAATTAACATAGTCTCTGTTATTACCAATATTAAAAATACTTATAATAAATAACATTAAATTAGTATACAATTTTTTGTTAAAAGTTAATACAATAAAACGTTGTATTTACAACTTTTCTTTCAAAGTTACTGCGTTAACCAACAAATATATTATTTTCGACAATAAAATATAATAAAGAATGACAAGTACATATTTCATAGTGTGACCAATAGATGGTGCTAGATAGCCTTGTATGAACTCTGTATGTTTTCGTAATATGCTACACACCCTGTTTCGTGGAAAAATACTAGTCATTTATCATAAACAACAATATGCGACGAGTCAACAGTCGAACGCGCTTTTTTCTTATCGAGTAAACCATACATGGGTTGTGACTTGTGACATTTCATATTAGCATCAAAATTACAAGACTCTTTAAAAAGTTTAATATTCCTGTAATATAAGACGTTATTGAAACAAAATATGAATCTTTTCATGTATAAAATTTAACGCTTTAAAACTATACATTACACTTTAGGAATGTATCTATTACTGTTCAGTACGATTTAAATGATTTTAATTAATGTTTAAACATATAAAGATTGATAGTGGTTATTAAGTGAACTGTCAAATATGATTGAAAATTACTCTTGACCTTAAATTTATAAGTGCATTGATATGTAATACAACTAAAATCGAATATCATATTTTAGTTTTTCAAAAACAAAACAAAAATAGTTGTGTATATAAATATATATATATATATATATATATATATATATATATTTACATTTACATTTAGTCATTTAGCAGACGCTTTTATCCAAAGCGACTTACAAATGAGGACAAGGAAGCAATTTACACAACTAAGAGCAACAATGAATAAGTACTAAAGGCAAGTTTCAGGTCTGTAAAGTCTAAGAAGGGAAGTGTTAGTAGTTTTTTTTTTTTTTTTTTTTTTTTTTTTTTTTTTTTGTACAGTTAGTGTGATATTCAAATAGGCAATTGCAGATTAGGAAGTGAAGTGGAGACTAAATAGTTGAGTTTTTAGTCGTTTCTTGAAAATAGCGAGTGACTCTGCTGTTCTGATGCAGTTAGGGAGTTCATTCCACCAACTGGGCAGATTGAGCGTGAGCGTTCGCGAAAGTGATTTTTTCCCTCTTTGGGATGGAACCACGAGGCGACGTTCATTCACAGAACGCAAGTTTCTGGAGGGCACATAGATCTGCAGAAGTGAGAGCAGATAAGAAGGTGCTAGGCCAGAAGTCACTTTGTAGGCAAACATCAGAGTTTTGAATTTGATGCGAGCAGCAACTGGCAGCCAGTGCAAACGGACTAGCAGCGGAGTGACATGTGCTCGTTTAGGTTCATTGAAGACAACTCGTGCTGCTGCATTCTGGAGCAGTTGAAGAGGCTTGATAGAGTTAGCTGGAAGCCCAGCTAGTAGAGAGTTGCAGTAATCCAGTTTGGAGAGAACAAGAGCTTGAACAAGGAGTTGAGCTGCATGTTCAGATAAGAAGGGTCGGATCTTCCTGATGTTATAGAGTGCAAATCTGCACGATCGAGCAGTTCTAGAAATGTGGTCAGAGAAGTTTAGTTGGTCATCAATCGTTACTCCAAGGCTTTTCACCATTTTGGATGCAGTAATGGTTGCCCCATCCATCTGGATTGAAAAGTTATGGTGTAGAGTCGGGTTGGCAGAAACTACAAGCATTTCCGTTTTTGCGAGGTTCAGCTGAAGATGATGATCTTTCATCCAGTGTGAAATATCCAACAGGCAGGCTGAGATACGAGCTGGAACCGAGGGATCATCAGGATGAAAAGAGAGGTATAGCTGGGTATCATCAGCATAGCAGTGGTAGGAGAATCCATGTCTCTGGATGACTGGTCCTAGAGATGATGTGTAGATGGAGAAGAGAAGTGGCCCAAGAACAGAGCCTTGAGGTACCCCAGTGTTTAGATGCTGTAGGTTGGACACCTCTCCCCTCCAAGACACCCTGAATGACCTGTCAGAGAGGTAAGATCTGAACCATTGTATAACAGTGCCCGCAACGCCCAGTGACTCAAGCGTAGATAGCAGGATCTGGTGGTTGACAGTGTCAAAAGCAGCTGACAAGTCCAGCAAAATGAGGACTGATGATTTAGAGTCTGCTTTAGCCAGTCTGAGATCCTCCACGACCGAGAGCAGGGCAGTCTCAGTTGAGTGGCCTTTCTTAAAGCCGGATTGCTTGTTGTCCATGAGATTGTTTTGAGTAAGAAAGTCCAGGACTTGATTGAACACTACTTTCTCCAGAATCTTGGCCATGAATGGAAGCAGGGATACTGGTCTGTAGTTTTCAAGTAGCGTATGGTCCAGGTTGGGTTTCTTTAGCAGTGGGGTTACCCTAGCCTGCTTAAATGTAGTGGGGAATAAACCAGAGTCAAGAGATGTGTTAATTATGTGAGTCAGTGTTGGTATGACTGCAGGAGAGATGGCTTGCAAGAGATGAGAGGGAATGGGATCGAGTGGACAGGTGGTTGCATGGCTAGATAGCACAAGTTTGGACACCTCAGACTCAGAGAGCTGAGAAAAAGAGGTGAGTGTGTGTGGTGTTGGTGTTGTATCTTGCGTGTTTGTTGTAGGTGCAGCAAATTGAGCACTGATTTTTGCAGTTTTGGTGCAAAAGAATGTAGCAAAGTCATCAGTAGTAAGTGTGGAGGATGCGGGGGGAGGAGGAGGATAGAGGAGGGAGGAAAATGTTTTAAAAAGTAGGCGAGGATTAGTGGCATTGTTGATTTTCAGACGGTAATACGTCTGCTTTGCAGAAGTAACCTCAGCTGAGAAAGAGGACAGAAGAGTTTGGTATGTTAAGAGATGTGCAGGATTTTTAGTTTTCCGCCAAATTCTCTCCGCAGCCCGAAGTTTTGAGCGATGCTCACGGAGAGCATCCGAGAGCCAGGGTGCAGGAGGACTGGCACGGGCTGGCCTGGATGCAAGAGGACATAATCGGTCTAGACATGATGCTAGTGTGGAGCAGAGTGTATTAGTGGCACTGTTCGAATCAAGTGCAGTGAGTTTGCGAGATGGAGGAAGAGAGTCTGAAACAATGGTGGATAGTCTATTGGGTGAGAGAGATCGTAGGTTTCTGCGAAAGGTAACCAGTGTAGGAGTGTGTGGCGGCTCAGGAGTAATGTGGATGTTGAGAGACAGAAGGAAATGATCAGATATTTGTAGTGGAGTTACTATTGTTTGATCAGTGAAGCAGTGTCGTGTGTAAATAAGGTCTAGCTGATTACCTGATTTGTGGGTAGCAGAAGTAGGTGCTCTTTTTAGGTCAAAAGAGGCAAGCAAAGTCTGAAAGTCTGCAGCTTGCGGTTTGTCAACGTAAATGTTGAAGTCACCTAGCACCAATAAGGGAGTGGCAAAATTAGAAAAAGATGAGAGAAGAACATCCAGTTCATCTAGGAAGTGACCTAATTTACCTGGTGGGCGGTAGATGACAACCACATTTATGTAGAAGGGGTGGATAATGGTGACTGCATGGAATTCAAAGGAGCTGATTGTTGGCAGGGACGGTATCAGAGTAAATTTCCATTCTTTGGAAATTAGTAGTCCAGTCCCACCCCCTCTCCCTGTCTGACGAGGAGTGTGGGAAAAAGAGAAATTAGCAGAAAGAGTAGCATGTGTAGCAGTGTCCTCCGGCCTCAACCAGGTCTCAGTTAGAGCCATGAGATTATAGTCAGAATATGTAGCTATGGAGGTAATAAAATCAGCCTTGTTAACAGCTGATTGACAATTCCAGAGGCCCACGGAGAGAGAGAGTTGTGAAATAGTAGATACATGTATTGAACGAAGGTTGTGAGGATTACGCCTGCAGCGCACCTCCCATGTTTTGCGAATGTTAGTAACAACAGGAATTAGAAAACACATAATAAAAGTGCACTGACAACAAAAAATAAGTGTAAAGTAAAACAATAAAGTAAAGTACTCAAGTGCTTTGTCGGTGTCTTTGCTCGGTGGAGTCGCGCAGGTAGAGTCGATGGTCTTTACCCTCGTCGGTCTTCACACGAGGCGGTCTTCACACGAGGCTGCCGCGACCGCTGCCGCGGTGAACTAGTTGTTTATATAACCCCAAAGCACTAGCTGATTGAATTCAGCTGGACACGCCTCGAGAGTCAAAACAAGGGCCGAAACTGAGGCGGACGACGCGAAACCGCGTCTGCGTTCGCTACACAAGCTCTTATAGTAACCAAGGAAACAGTGGCTAAACAACTTCTAGTATTATACACAACTGAAAGCAAGTTTAAATGTCCTACAACTTTACACAAACAGCTGGAAACAAGTCCTCAAACCATACACAACAACTGAAACAAATCTTAAATGTACTTACAGGCTGCTGGTCTAGATGCTGATAAAGTGCTTCTCCTGCCGACTAATGCTAGTGTGCTCACTATATAGTGGTTACCTGGCGTTTATACACGCCTCCCGAGTCAAAACAAGGGCCGAAACTGAGGCGGACGACGCGAAACCGCGTCTGCGTTCGCTACACAAGCTCTTATAGTAACCAAGGAAACAGTGGCTAAACAACTTCTAGTATTATACACAACTGAAAGCAAGTTTAAATGTCCTACAACTTTACACAAACAGCTGGAAACAAGTCCTCAAACCATACACAACAACTGAAACAAATCTTAAATGTACTTACAGGCTGCTGGTCTAGATGCTGATAAAGTGCTTCTCCTTTATATATATATGTATACACACACAGACACACACACACACACACATACACATACACTTATTTGTGTAAATATGATATATAAATGTTAAACAAAAACAAATTTTAATCTTATTACCGTTTGATCTTTATGTTATATTGTATTCAGTAATAATAGGGTTATACCTAATAAACACAAAACCGTATGTTAAACATCTTATTACTTATTGATTGTTTATTATATTATATATTTTATTGTTTTTATTATATAATAAACAATAATATTAATGATATACGTATGTTAAGCATAAAAACACATGTTAATTATCTTATTACAGATTGAATGTTATATTATATTGTTTGTATTATATAATAATCAATAATATTAATGTTATACATATGTTAAACATAAAAACACATGTTAATTATCTTACTTTCTATTGAACATCATGGTGAAACCCTACACTATAAAGTAATAATAATAATATTAATACTAATATTAATACTATTAATAATAAATTAGCTGATGTATATTTTATTTATTGTGTGCTTTAAGCCTTAATGAAAAATGATCATGAGGCCACTCTCACTCTTCTCCCTGCAGGCTTATTATCACACACACACACACACGCACACACACACACACACACAGACACAGACACACACACACACACACACACACACACACACACACGCACGCACGCACACAGGCACGTATGCACACACACACACACGCACGCACACGGACACACACACACACACATACACACACACACACACACACACATATATATACAGTTGACTGCATGTTAATAGTTTATTAATTATAATATAATATAATATGATATAATATAATATAATATAATAATATAATAATATAATGATATAATATAATATAATAATGTAATACTATAGTATAATAGAATAATAATGATATATAATATAAAATAATTAAATGTAATATAAATAATAATATAATAATATATTATAATATAAGTTAATAACATTTTAATTTTATATAATTTAATATGATATAATATAATGCATAATTTTATTTAATAAAATATTAATTTTATACAACTTAATATAATATAATATAATTTGATGTAATATAATAAATATAATTTACATCACTAATTAAATATTAAATAATGCTTCTAATAACAGTAATTGAATTACCAATATTATTATAATAATAATTTTATTTCAGTTTGATAAAAATCTAATTACCGGAACTATTATTTTATATTAAACCGATAAGAATCTAATTACCGGAATTATTATTTTATATTAAAACGATAAGAATCTAATTACCGGAACTATAAAGTTTATATAAAAGGGGCGGGGCTTAGACCGGAAGTCCCGCCTTAGGGGCGGGGCTACAATCCATCAAACTTTTTGACAGGTGCCGCATCATAAATCTCTCTCTGCTGTATTATGCATTCCAGGCCAGTAGGGGGCAATGTTACTTTGAATGCGCTGTAGTTGTATATGTACTATGGACATGGGCTGCGTTTCAGTTCACTTTTAGGCACGTATTTGCAAAC
This sequence comes from Danio rerio, assembly GCF_052040795.2. Taxonomy (NCBI): domain Eukaryota; kingdom Metazoa; phylum Chordata; class Actinopteri; order Cypriniformes; family Danionidae; genus Danio; species Danio rerio. The sequence continues at coordinate 17,011,971 of NC_141043.1, forward strand.
TTTCTTTCCCATGTTCACCATCACCATTTTGAAGTTCCACTTCATGAAGTGAATGAGAGAAGTTTAGATGGACATACCCTCAATCCCTTGATTTTGACCGAGTTTGCTTTAATGTAAGTAATGTAATGTGTATTTATATAGCACATTTATCGTGTACGGTCATACACCCAAAGCGCTTCACAATTATTAGAGGGGGTCTTTCCACACCACCACCAGTGTGCAGCATCCACTTGGATGATGCGACAGCAGCCGCAGCACAATGGAGCCAGTACACCCACCACACACCAGCTATTGGTGGATACAGTTATAGAGCCAACTCGGTGGATGGGGATGATTGAGAGGCCATGATTATAAGGGCCGATGGAGGAAATAAGGCCAGGTCTTTACGAAAAGTGCCATGAGATTTTTAATAACCACAGAGAGTCAGGACCTAGGTATAACGTCTCATCCGAAAAAAGGTGCCAACTGACAGTTTGGTGTTCCCTATATTTCTTATTGTGGCATTAGAACTCATACAGACCCCCTGCCCCCTACTGGCCTCACTAACCCCAATTCCCGCGATTAGTTACTTTAAAAAAAATTAGTAAACCCGTTGCCTTATAAGTAACAAGTTGATTTTACTTGAAGTCAGTAAATCAATTTTACTTTTATAATTATGCAAATACAATTACCGGCCACTTTATTAGGTACACCTGTCCAACTGCTTGTTAGCACAGATTTCTAATCAGCCAACCACATGGCAGCAACTCAATGCATATAGGCATGTAGACATGAGCTGCGTCTCAAATAGCACACTATGCACTCATGCACTATGTACTTATGCACTTACACACTCAACAGCAGAGTATATGTGTGTAGTGTGTCCCAAATGGAGCACTAATGTTTTTTACTAAGCGGAAATATAAACCGTTTCCTTGATGACGTTTGACGGTCGCCAAATCAGTAAAAAACATGACCTATCAAATAATACCTGCCGTGACTGTAACCGCAGTCACCATCGGGAGGGGCTATAATTACTCTTGTATTAGAATTTTCCTTTCACTATCCAAAATAAATAAAGTTATCCAACATGTGCGCCTGAAAGCTCCGCCCATTCCGCTACGTGAGCAAACCTGCGGGAGTGCTTGAAGTGTCCATCATTACACACTTTATTTTACCGGTCAAATGAGTTCATCATCTGGGTAATTAAAGTGCACTTATTATTTTTAAAGTTTTTAGTGTAAACGCACTACTTACACTATTTATACTACAAAATCGCGTAGAATAGTGCACAAGTATATGATTTGGGACGCAGCTTTGGTCAAGACGATTTGCTGCACTTCAAATCAAGCATCAGAATGAGGAAGAAAGGTGATTTAAGTGTCTGAAAGTGGCAAGGTTGCCAGACAGGCCGGTTTGAGTATTTCAGAAACTGCTGATTTACTGATATCTTCACGCACAACCATCTCTAGGGTTTACAAATAAGCCAGACAGGTTTCAGCTGAGAAAAAGGCAACAGTAACTCAAATAACCGCTCTTTACAACCAAGGTATTCAGAAGAGCATCTTTGAATGCACAACATGTCCAACCTTGAGGCGGATGGGCTACAGCAACAGAAAACCACACTGGCTGCCATTCCTGTTAGCTAAGATCAGGAAACTGAGGCTACAATTCACACAGGCTCACCAAAATTGAACAATAGAAGATTAGAAAAACTGCTGAATCTCGATTTCTGCTGCAACATTCGGATAGTGGGGTCAGGATTTGGCATCAACAACATGAAAGCATGGATCCATCCTACCTTGTATTAACAGTTCAGGCTGGTGGTGGTGGTGTAATGGTGTGGGGTATATTGTCTTGACACAGTTCGGGCTCATTAGTACCAACTGAGCATCGTGTCAACGCCACAACCTACCTGAGTATTGACACTGACCATGTCCATCTCTTTATGACCACAGTGTACCCATCTTCTGATGGTTACTTTCATCGGAATAACACACCAAGTTATAAAGCTTGAATAATCTCAGACTTGTTTTTTGAACATGACATTGAGTTCACTGTAGATCTTAATCCATTAGAGCACCTTTGGGATGTGGTGAAATGGGAGATTCGCCAAATCTGCAGCAACTGCGTGATGCTATCATGTCAATATGGACCAAAATCTCTGAGCAATATTTCCTGTACCTTTATTAATTAGGATTAACGTGGTTCTGAAAGCTAAGAAAGGTTCGACCCAGTACTAGTAAGGTAGAACTATAATGAAGCGGCTGGTGAGTATAGATTGTATACATAATAATAATTATAAGGTAACAAATTTACTCTCTTTTTTCTTATGATCAGGTCCCCGAGGTACCCCCATAGCTTTCTGAATAGAACAAGTGATGCTTAAAATGGGTGGAGGAAGCGGCTGACATTTTTGAAAGCATGAGCATCACTCCAGGAAAATAGAAGATGGGCAAAGAGGCTAGATGTGGGTGCAACTACAGATGCGTAGTTAGGTTTTTCTTAGGGTCAAACACTGAACACATTATGAAATGCAATTTGTTCATGTTCTGACAGCACATGTTTGGTTTTACTATATCAGTAATGTGCTTACCGAGTTTGGTCTTTTAAAAACAGTTTCAATGCATTGAGCCCTGGTTTAATGGCATTTCATTCTACAAAAGAAAACAGTGAATTACTTTATAAATACTTCAAATATAGCAAGTAGTTAGGTGTTTTATAAAATGCCAACGCTATCACACATCAATTCATATGTTTTGGACTTAGTGACTAATTTTTATGAATTTGCACGATCTCATTAGTACATTTTTGTATGATTTCTTCATTCCAAAATGACAGTTGAGTTTAGGGGTGGGGTTTGGTGCCAAGCCTCCTTTTAAAAATTGTACACTTTCTTATAACTGAGCTGACAAAATGAAAAATAGTTCCTTATGAGATCAGGCCGGAAATGTAGGCATAACGTTCCAGATGACACTTTTATAGCATTAAAGTTAAAAATAACATCATAAATAATAAATACATTATTTAAAATAAATCAAATAAATTTTTAATGAAATTATATAAGACACACAAAAAAAAATGGCAGACTTGAATAGAAGAACGTTCGAGGTTACAGAAGTAACCCTTCGTTCCCCGAGGAGGGGAACGGAAGTGCCATGAATGGGAGGATTCGGATCAGAAGCCGCTTATCTGGAGAGTATTGAACGGGCCAATGAATGAAATTAATTGGCAGCGTAAGCTTGCGCAGGTGTGCGACATCTGCAATTATCTCAGCATATAAGCACACCTGAAGCCAGCAGACGCCATCCTTTTAAGCTGAAGAGACTTTCAAACAGCTAAGGGACAGTCATTATGGCGACGAAATATGGCACTTCCGTTCCCCTCCTCGGGGAACGAAGGGTTACTTCTGTAACCTCGAACGTTCCCCTTTGGTTGGGGAACTTCAGTGCCATGAATGGGAGAATATGGAAAGCGCCATAATGACTGCACCTTACCAACACCCCCGATGAGGAGATAGTCAAGCAAGCGTGACGCACCCACATCATGGGGGGCGCGGTCCTCCAACGTGTCCCTGGCCCTAATTTATCCTACTTCAACAGAAGTTTTACGGATTTAGATATATTTTTTGGGAAGTCGTGAGCATCTAGATAATTCTAGGAAATACGACAGTACGTTGGGAAGCGTGCAATCCCGATAGGGAGGACGCTGCGGAGGCCATCCGTTACCCAAGGGGGGGATAGATGGCAGAATTTACCTATGGACTAGCCCTAAAAAGGGGGAGTACGCATAGCAAAAGAGTGGTTAGCGGAAAGGGAAGACACGGGTCCGCCCAGGGGGGGGACTTAACCGTGGCGGAATAAGCATATGGGATCGCCTAGTGGGGATCACGCATAGCAGGCACCTATACCCAAAACGCGGGCTGACCAGCGGGCAGACCTACAACGTAGTGGGCCAGCAAGTGACTCCTCCGCTGAGTCAGTGCTGGGGGCCACGGAGGAATCTGCAGGGCTCACCTGACGGGGAACTTTACTGACAGATAAAAAAGGCGCACGTACCTCCGTGTTAGGGAGAATGGCGCCGCAAGCGTGTTTCAACACCCTACCGAGTTGTCTCCTCAACCACCAAAGGGTTACCTAATACCCTTGAGGAAACCGGCTCCACTCGCAGATTGTAAAACCTTGCAAATGTGTTGGGTGTCGCCCAGCCCGCAGCTCTACAGATGTCTGTTAGAGAGGCGCCGCGTGCACGCGCCCAAGAGGATGCAACGCTCCGAGTGGAGTGTGCACGAACTCCCGGGGGACACGGCTGACCTCGACTCGAATAAGCGAGTGAAATGGCATCCACAATCCAGTGGGATAATCTTTGTTTTGATACGGCACTTCCCTGCTGCCGACCGCCATAACAGACAAAGAGCTGCTCAGATGATCTAAAATTCTGAGTACGGTCCACATAAATGCGCAGAGCGCGAACTGGACAAATTAAAGAAAGGGCTGGGTCTGCCTCCTCCGGGGGCAGCGCTTGCAGGTTCACTACCTGATCTCTAAAGGGGGTGGTAGGAACCTTGGGCACATAACCGGGGCGGGGTCTCAGGATGACGTGAGAGTAATCCGGCCCGAATTCCAGGCACGAGTCACTGACCGAAAATGCCTCCAGGTCCCCGACCCTCTTGATGGAGGCCAACGCAACCAGCAGAGCTGTCTTCAGGGACAGAAATCTTAGAGATACTGATTCGAGTGGCTCAAAGGGATCGGATCGCAGACTCGTGAGAACGAGGGCGAGATCCCAAGAGGGCATGAGAGGGGGGCGAGATGGATTAATTCGCCTAGCACCCCTAAGGAACTGGATGACCAGGTTATGCTTTCCCACGGTGCCGCCAGCTACCGCGCTATGATAAGCGGAGATGGCGGCCACGTAAACCTTGAGAGTGGAGGGCGACAGCCTGCTGTCCAACTTCTCTTGAAGGAAAGAGAGCACAACACTAATCTGGCAATTTCGGGGGTCTTCTCTGCGAGAGACGCACCATTCAGTGAATAGACTCCACTTCAGGGCGTAGGCGCGCCTCGTGGAGGGGGCTCTAGCCTGAGTGATGGTATTAACCACCGCAGTCGGTAGGTTACCTAAGTCTTCCTCGCGTCTAGGGACCACACGTGGAGGTTCCAAAGATCGGGGCGAGGGTGCCAGATGGTGCCCTGTCCCTGAGAGAGTAGGTCCTCTCTCAAAGAGATCCGCCAGGGGAGGGCCGTCGCGAGGAGTGAGAGCTCTGATATCCAGGTCCGGTTGGGCCAAAGGGGCGCAACTAGCAGAACCTGTTCCTCGTCCTCCCTGACCTTGCACAGAAACTGCGCGAGCAGGCTCACTGGGGGAAACGCATACTTGCGCATGCCCCGAGGCCAGCTGTGGGCCAGTGCATCCGTGCCGAGAGAGCCCTCGGTCAGGGAAAAAAACAACTGGCAGTGAGCGTTCTCGGGGGAAGCAAACAGATCGATCTGGGCCTCCCCGAATCGCGCCCATATCAGCTGAACAGACTCGGGGTGGAGTCTCCATTCTCCAGGGCGTAACAGCTGTCGTGAGAGCGCATCGGCTGCACGATTGAGCGTGCCTGGGACGTGAATGGCGCGCAGCGATTTCAGCCGCGGGTGACTCCAGAGGAGCAGACGGCGGGCGAGCTGAGACATGCGGCGAGAGCGCATACCCCCCATGCGGTTGATATACGCCGCCGCCGCCATACTGTCCGTCCTGACCAGCACGTGTTGCCGCTCCAGCACCGGTAAAAAGCGGTGGAGAGCGAGGAACACTGCCAACAGCTCTAGGCGATTGATATGCCAATGCAGCTGGGCACCCTTCCAGAGGCCCGCAGCCGCATGCCCGCGACACACGGCCCCCCAACCCGTGTTGGAAGCGTCTGTTGAAACAACAACATGGCTGGACGCCTGTCCTAGAGGCACACCGGCCTGTAGGAACGAGGGGTCGTTCCAAGGGCTGAGGGCGCGGCGACACAGCGCAGTAACCGAGACCCGGTGTGTGCCCGCGTGCCATGCGCGTCTGGGGACCCGATCGTGAATCCAGTGCTGAAGTGGTCTCATATGGAGCAACCCGAGCGGCGTGACGGCGGCTGCGGATGCCATATGCCCCAGGAGCCTCTGAAAGAACTTCAGTGGGACCACTAGTTTGCTGTCGAGCTCCCTCAGACAGTTCAGCAACAGGCGAGCGCGTTCCTCGGAGAGGTGCGCTACCATGGTGATCGAGTCCAGCTCCATCCCGAGAAAAGAAATCCTCTGCACGGGGGCGAGTTTGCTCTTTTCTCGGTTGACCTGAAGCCCCAGTAGGCGGAGATGCCGAAGCACCTTGTCCCTGTGCATAATCAATTGCTCCCGCGAGTGGGCTAAAATCAGCCAGTCGTCGAGATAATTGAGTATGCGAATGCCCGCGAGCCGAAGGGGCGCTAGGGCACCCTCCGCGAGTTTGGTGAAGACCCGCGGAGACAGAGAGAGCCCGAAGGGGAGGACCTTGTACTGCCACGCTCGACCCTCGAACGCAAACCGCAGAAATTGGCGGTGGCGTGGAAGAATGGAGACATGGAAATACGCGTCCTTCAGGTCTATGGCTGCAAACCAATCCCGAGGACGAACGCATTGGAGAATGCGCCTCTGCGTGAGCATTCTGAACGGCAGCTTGTGCAGACAGCGGTTCAAAACGCGCAGATCTAGGATTGGCTCTTTTTGGGTACGATGAAGTATGGGCTGTAAAACCCACTCTCCATCTCGGCTGGAGGAACCGGCTCGATTGCACCCTTCGCCAGGAGGGCAGCAATCTCCTCTCGCAAGACAGGGGCGGACAGGGGGTTGACCCTGGAGAAATACACGCCCGTAAACTTGGGGGGCCGTTTCGCGAACTGAATCGCGTAACCGAGTCTGATTGTGCGTATGAGCCACCGCGAGGGGCTGGCCCGCGCTAACCAGGCAGGCAGAGCCCTCGCTAATGGAGTCATCGCTACAATCGCTGACGTACCAGCGGTGGGGCAGCGCGGAGTGGGTGTGCTGATCCGGGAAGCACGAGGGTCCCGCGGAAGAGCTGGAGGAGAGCGATTCGCTCTGGCTCCGCACCCTGACTCCGGAGAGGGGGCTGGAGGGCTGAGGGAAGGGAGACCGTCCCCCCAGCGCTCGTGAGCCACTGGCGAAGCACGTAGAGTCTGCGAGCCGGAAGGCAGCGCGTCCCGGACTGGCAGAACTCGTGCAGTCACATCCGGGGAAGGGAAAAAGTGCTCTTTTACTGATGTTTTGGTGGCACTGAAAAGTACCGTTGTTATCGGGGCCCCGCCCTCCAGCGGGGAAAGAGCAAGTTTCCTCTTCTCCGGATGGCCTGTCTCAGGGACGCTTCGCGGTCCGTTTACCGGACTTAACGGCGCCCTGGGCAGGAGGGGCTGCCTGCTTTCGAGGTGAACGCCGCGCCCGCTTGGCCGGAGGCGCAGGCGGGGGCGGGGCAGCACTCGTTGGCGGGCGCCCTCGGCGAGGAACAGCGGAGGTGGATGGCTCGGCGGGCGGAGCGGGCTTACGGCCACGCCGATAGATGACATTGCCCATCGCATCCGACTGCTCTTTCACCGCCTTGAATTCCTGGGTGAATTCACCGACGGTGTCGCCGAACAGGCCAGCCTGGGATATGGGCGAGTCAAGAAAGCGAACTTTGTCAACGTCGCGCATATCGGCCAGGTTTAGCCAGAGGTGGCGTTCCTGAACCACAAGTGTGGACATCGTCCTCCCCAGCGCACACGCGGCGGACTTAGTAGTCCGAAGAGCATAGTCGGTCGCGGTGCGCAGCTCATGTAATAAGCTTGGGTTGGACCCGCCCTCGTGCAGCTCGGCCAGCGCCTGCGCTTGGTAGCGCTGGTAGGTGGCCATCGCGTGCAAAGCAGAAGCAGCCTGGCCCGCAGCCTTATAAGCTCTGGCTCCGAGGGAGGCAGACAACCTACAGGCTTTGGACGGGAGGCGGGGCAAACCCCGCCACGTAGAGGCGCCGCGCGGACAAAGATTGACCGCGATAGCGCGCTCCACTGACGGGATCGCCTCATACCCCCTGGCAGCTCCGCCGTCAAGGGCGGTGAGGGCGGAGGCACTCGCAGCACGGGCAGAGAAAGGTGCCCTCCAGGACTGCGTGAGCCTACTGTGCACTTCCGGGAAGAAGGGGACGAGAGGCTTCGAAGGCTTCACCTTCTGGTCCTCTACGTAGCACCCATCTAGTCGGTCCGGCCGCGGAGCTGGGGGATAAACCCTCTCCAACCCCACGGCCGAAGCAGCCCGGGAAAGCACGGCTAACATGTCCGCTTCAGGATCCGATTTGACAGCGCTCACCTGCCCGGAGGGGGCGAGCGGGTCCGGATCTTCGTCGGACAGTGAAAGCCCACCCTCCGATGCTGCGGAGGACATCTGATCTCCGGTGTCAGCGAGTGTGAGAGCTACCATCTGGTTAGACGGATCACTCTTACCACCCGAAGCTTGGATGGAGCGCCGTGAGGAGCGAGAGGTCCGCGAGCCCGTGGGCGGCGGATTAGCTCCCGCTGAAACCCTCAGATCTGCCCGAGCGCCCGCTGCTTTTTTAGAGCAGGAGGCAACTGGGGTGGCTCGCTCTCTTGCGAAAGTTAGCCGCGATCTTAGCTGTGCAACGGTCATGGCATCGCAATGACGACATGAACCGCCCGCGAGCACCGCATTAACATGCTGGACCCCCAAACATGCAATGCAGTGATCGTGTCCATCATCCGGAGACAGGAAACCCCCGCATCCAGAAACGCACAGTCGGAGCGCCATCCTGAAAAGGACGTGCTGCACGACTGTGTTGCTCTTTTAGGAAAGTTGCAACTATACGCACCGCTCTGGAGGACCGGACCCAAAGAACCGCAGGCAAGGGAGTAACCCAGCTCGACCGTCTGCCACCGCGAAGACCCACTCTGGACCGGGAGACACACTCGTTCGCTCTGAAGTGCTGATCAGCAAGAGGAACCCTCATCGACTCACTCAGAAAGGATCTGAAGCGAAAAGGATGGCGTCTGCTGGCTTCAGGTGTGCTTATATGCTGAGATAATTGCAGATGTCGCACACCTGCGCAAGCTTACGCTGCCAATTAATTTCATTCATTGGCCCGTTCAATACTCTCCAGATAAGCGGCTTCTGATCCGAATCCTCCCATTCATGGCACTGAAGTTCCCCAACCGAAGGGGAACTGCACATCAAGCACATCAAGTATGTTATTTGATAATTATAAGACATAATGCCAAAAAGCAATGGACTGTGTGAAACTACATTAAACAAAAATAATTTATATTCCAAGTTAGCTGGAATCAGCTCAGGTGACATGACGGCGAGCAGCAGAGACCTATAAATTAAGTGGCCACCCCCTTAATTTTGCAGAATTTAAGGCTTAATATATAAATTAAATGGTGATGGTTCATTCTGCTGTGTAGACCCCTGATAAATTAGGCACTTAGCCGTAGGAAAGTGAGTGAGTTTTTTTTTTTTGTACCAAGCTGTAAACACAAGTTCTAAAAGGCGGTAAAGTTCGACATTTTAACATGGGGAATTTATGGAATTTACTTTTTTTTTTATTGTAGTTTCAGTCACTTTCGTATCACAAGGGACACTATGATGTTGCTTCTTGGTCTGGGTTCATACGGTCCTGTACACTGTAAAACCCAACAGTCAACTTTATCAGATGAAATGAGTGTATTTAACTCAAAATTGATTGAAAGTTAATTCTACTCATTTGAAAAGAGTTTTGATCTCAGTGTTGAAGGTAATGAGTTAATTAAATATCTCTTTACTTCACTTTAAATGGAGTAAGTTCACGTACTTTTTTTAACTCAAATGGTTTGTAGCAATTGATTACCTCAAACGGTTAGAGTTGTCTTAACTTATTGGGTTTTACAATACTCAAATGGTTTAAGTTCTCTTCATTTATTGAAGTTTTACTGTGCTCAAATTGCTTCATTTAATCAAATGGATTAAGTTCACAGTACTCATTAGGTTTAGTTTTGAACTTAAATGGTTTGTTGCAATCGTTTTCCTTAAATGGTTTGAGTTACCTTAACTTTTTGGGTTTTATAGTGTAGTTTTGTTGTTTGGGTTGTCAAATACTCACAAACGCTGGACACATACTGTAATATGCAAGTGGCGCCATTGTTTTCACAACATTGCGTTTGTATTGTTTACATATTTTCAAAAGTCTGTATTTTCAACCTGCCAAAATGCTGCTGTCACATAAACGAATGTCCAATGTTGCATATGCAGAACAAAGATTTTCATCTTCAGTGGGAAACAGTGCCGTGCAAATGTACCCTAAGTGGCACACTTCATTCCAGACTGTACTAGTTCTCATTATGAACATGCAAATATCATTCTGCTCTGATTCATTTAAACTAAATCATGCAAAAGACTAAACTAACAGCTTTGGTTGCGCCAACACACAGATGGCAGAATTGAATTTATTTCCTTAATTAGCTTTCAACACAGAACCGCAAGACAGACTGCACTTTAAAAAGTTAGTCCACTCACAGTTACACTGAAGGAGACGAACAAATTATCACATTTAATTTGATCATAGCGAAGGGGCGAATGCGTCATTAACCATCCTTACGTATACATGTCAACCTGCGCAGTTTCTCCATAAAAACATTGGGAAGAAAATCTGATTCAAATCCACTTAAAATACGGGTTGTAAAGTGACAAATCAAAATTATTTCAAATCTTTTGACATACAGGTCATTTCAGAATTCTATACTTTCTAATTAGTCTAAAAGCAGCTTATATTAAAGCTAATTTGTCAAAATGATCCTAATTACATAATATATCCTTTTCACACTGCGCGCCACCCCATTATACTGTCATTCCAAACACAACATTTAACCTCAGGTAAAGAAACATTTCACACCTGTTATTTAAAGATGGAATTAGCACTGCTGTTTTACCCGGGGTTATGTACGATTACACTGCTCTGGAGAAGGGTTAGCACCACATTTGCTGTGTTAACCTTGCATTGAGGCATTCATTTTGTTTTGTGTGAAATGGAGCGGAGTTTGCCTGATTCTGTTGTACTTTTGTCTTTGATTCCTTGCTATTGTGCATTTCACGTGGCTTAAAGCTACTGAAGTCCAATGCTGCGACTTCTTTTTGAAAATCAACTGGCAAGCAGGTTGTTTAGTCAGTAATAGTGATTCTGGAAATATGCACATAATAACATGGATTTATGAATGTACATTGTAAAACACCTTTTAATAATTATTCAGGATAAACAGTTAACCACAGGTAGAATAATATGTAATGTAAAACGGGATTCTGTAAACCGGATTCTGTTTATCCTGAGTTTAGTATGATCTAGGCCTAACAACTTTAAACGTAAAATACCTTGTACCTTGTAATTTCAGAATCAGAATCAGTTTTATCAGAATCAGAATTTAGTGTTTTATAGAAAAAAAAAAATTGTTTTATTGCAATGTGTGCTTCACACACCACAAGGAATTTAATTTGGCTACAGAAGCTTCCAGTGTACATAAAGTGACAAGTGAGAACATTAAATAAATATGAAAAAAAAAGATGATAAACATTGAACAGAGATGCACTTAGTCAAGAAATCTGGATGTTGAATTGTACAGATTTGTTATAAATATAGAGGTTATAAGGTGCATGATGGTGAGTGGGGGTGTGCAGGGGGGGTTTCTCCTAAAGTCCACTATCATCTCCACTGTTTTGAGCGTGTTCAGCTCCAGGTTGTTGTATCTGCTCCATAAAGCAGCCCTAAAGCCAGCCGTAATTTAACAAGGGAGGACAAACAAACACAGATCTACACAGAAACTAAACGATATAGATTATTCAACTATTGTTTAACAAAATGATGATTTCAGAAAATGAAAATTAATCATTTACTTTTTTCAAATAAGTTCCCAACTACGCCAGAGGATTTTTTAAAATAAAGATTGAAACTAAAATATGAAACTGTATCTGCAAGTGTGAGCAACTATTTGTTATTGCACAGCTCTTTGGTATGTTATTTCCAGATAACAACCTCTAAAACTAATAACACAGGCTCATCTGAGTACTTTAAATCATCTTGACCATCAGTCTATTCAAATTTTATAAGTGTATCTGTCATGTCGCTGTTCTTGACGGTGACTTTATGAGCTTTATTTAACTTTATAATTTTGTGTATGGAAAATTAATTTACAATGATTTCAACCCAGGCCATTTGTGCCTGCTGTTTTTGCAATAAATCCACCAGAGGCCGCTGTCGACTGACTGACTGATTGACTAACTGACTTACTCTCCTCCTTCCTTAAACCCAACGAATAGTGTTTTCAAAAGCACAGATTGACCCGCCCACCAACTTCCCCAACCCAACCGACAGTTTTTAAAAGCAATCCAAAAAAAGAAAAGCTCTTGATGCAGCCTGATTTTTACCATGTTTTCAGATTTTACCACATTCTCTCTCAGTTATTTCCTTGTTTTTTTTTATGTTTTGGCTTCTGTTTTTTTCTTACCTGCTTACTGGTACTTTTCTTCACCAGATTCAAACCCCATCATCATGGTCAACTCTTTGTGTCTCATGTCCGCCGACATTCATTGCGAGCTAACTGTACAAACTGGTAACTGAGGAAAAGCCGTCCATACGAAGGTAAGATGTACAGCTGGTAAGTGCAAGAAGGAACAGCGTCATAAAATGCAGCCATACGGTCTGCTGGCTACATAATTCGCGATTTCCAGAAATATATATAGAGCTACGTTTTCAGATGAGCTTATGTTGAATGATTAACGCCATGGTCACCATAGCAACTTGTAATATTACAACAATCAAACACTCATGGTCGTCAAAAACTAAACCACAATGAGCAACGAAGAGTCTCTGACCTTAAGCAATCCTGTTTATGAACTTAATAAAGCTGATAGATGCAGGCTGTGTTATCTAAGAAAAGAAAGAGTTTGTATTTTAATTTAATATGCGCGGTTTTAATTTGCTTTTCCTTCTCCACTTTAAGCAAGACCTGGCATCACTATTAAGTCAATACACACATCATTCCTTGTGAATTCATACTCTGCACATACAGAAAAGAGTCACCTTTACATTATGATACACATTTCAATGCATTATAAACAACTAGTTGTTCAGTTTTTTTGGACAAAATTTTGTTCAGTGTGGTTTATTCGGTTATGTATATGACTGTACAGTGTGTACAGAACAGGATTAAATCCTGAAAGGCGAACTGACTAATGTGTTTATAACAACTATGATATAAAAAAAATAAGGAAAGTGGAAAGAGCATTTGGTTATTTATTCATTCATTTTCTTTTCGGGTCAGTCCCTTTATTTATCAGGGGTCGCCACAGAAGAATGAACTCCCAACTTATACTGCATAAGCAGCAGATTCTGTTTCATCTACAAACAGACAGTGGGAACAGCATTTGGTTAGAAATCAAATATTTAAGAAACTAAGATGGTCATTTTCTTACACTGAAACTTAAAATATTTTTTGGATCTTCTCAAATCATGCTTGATAACATTATTATTAATTATTACACACAATTCTAAACTTCATAACAGTTTTATTTTACATTATTTTACATTCAAATTTTTAATCAAATTAATATATATATATATTTTTTGTAATAAATTATATTTTGTAATAAAAGTTATAATAAAACTACTTACATAAGTAAACTAAGATCAGCGTGTGTTCATCTGTACAAATATCTGTTTCTAATGTTGACCAACTTCTTAACTTTAAGATTGCCAGAAGTATTTCCAAGCCAAGACAGCTGTGCGCCTCAAAAAGAGGGAAAGGAAACAAAGAAAAAGAAAGGAGTGAAGAAAACAGACGCCGGTCTCTGAGGAGACAAATCACAAACCGCTTTAACCCTCCGAGACATTAATAGAGCAACACAAACACCTCCTCCATCTCTATTCGCAACCCAACAAATGCATCACACAAAAACACACACATCCTGTCAAAAACAAACACGCAGGACTTGCTGGAAAAATAATATTTTGTATGTATCAACAACGACAAAAAAATTCTCTTTAATGGTGCTCTGCGTTTTAGCGCACTGATTACAATGACCAAGAAAAGAGAATTGATTTCTATTACATTACTATTTTTTTTATTTTATTTTTTTACAGAAAGTCACACTGACATTTATTAAGCTGGCACAGGGTCGTCAAGGTCCACAGAATGTAATTATACTCATAATGATGGATTCTGGGAAATTTTAAAGCACATGATGGAGTCTAATAGGTAGCTTGCTTTTGGTCATTATGGCTTTTCTATTCTCGTTCTAAGCGTTTCTCGTACTTTATGGCACAAATAAAATTTCAGCTGATACAACTGATATGCGTATTTGAAGTCAATAGCATAAGATGAATCAGAGAAAGTCCTCAAGACGCTTCTGAATGACTTTTTTTTTAAGTGAAGGTTAGTACTGTTGCACAACTCTTTTCCCATTCAAACATTCTCATTCCCTTGGCTTTCTTCCACTATACTGTACACTTTATCTGAGATTTCACAGTACGGCTGCTTTTGTCCAAAACACAATATACGGATACTCAGCTCATAGCCACTAGAGAGAGAGACTGAGACACTTTTACTGCCAGTCCTCAGTGGAACTGTAAAGACAGCGGCTTTACTCAAAGATTATATTTAAAAGAGGAGGAGATCGCGAACACTGCTTTTACCGCTCACACAGAGATTTCTGAAGAATTTACACAGCAGAGCTCCATTTACAAAGAAACATCAAAATATGCTCTACTAGGAGACTATGTTGAAGTCATTTATTGGAGTATCAAGTGTGTTCTCGGACAGCACAAAGCGGCACAGCATGCATGACGCTGTAAACATCAATACTTATTAAAGGGTTGCATTTATTACTGGCACATACTGACATAAATGTTATTAATATATTGTTACTAAGCAACAGTGCCAAAATAATTCATAATGTGAGATACACGGAGAAGGTATATAGTGGCTTTACACTGGTGATTAAGTTTAAACGGTTGATTTTATGTTATGAATTTGAAAATTTATGACTTTATATTCTTACACACTTTAACTTAAGATTCAAATATAATTTAGTACTAATAGAACAAACTAAGGTTTGCATTTATTTATTTGATGTTATTCGAATATTATCCAGATTTAAATGTGAATTTAAAATTGATCTGTAATATGAATTTAAATGTAAACAGGTAGTCCCAGTTGTTCCATTTAAGCCTCATGCTTAAATTGCATCTGTACTTGCATTTAATATAAATTTAACATTTGGATTTAAATGTGAACTCTGAAAACAGGTAGCCTCACTTGTTCCATTTAAGCATAAATTGCATCTGAATTTGCATTCAATTTGAATTAGAAATCTGGATTTTAATGTGAACTCTAAAAGCAGGTAGTCTCAGTCGTTCCATTTAAGCAAAGATTGCATTTGAATTTGCATTTAAAGTAAATTCAAAATCTGGATTCAAATGTGAACTTGAATTGTTTTTGAACTTAGTTGAACATTTTTATTTGAATTAAATCCAGATTCTGATTATTTGTACCTTTGATTTATATCTGGATTTGCTTTTAAATCTAAATCTAAATGTTATTTCAAATCTGGACTTAAATGTGAACTGTAAAACCAAATTATCTCTGTATTTTCTTTTAAATTATCTAAATTATATACATATTTTTATTTTATTATATACAATAACTGTTTTAAATGTTACTGAACCTTGCGGAACTGCATCTGAATTAAATATAAATGAACATTTCATGTAGAGTTGCATCTAAAAGCAAATTGTAAAATCTGGATTCAATGTGAACAGTTGAATTCATATAAAATAGATTTGCAAAATAACAATATTTACCGATTTTAAAAATGAATTAAGGACAAATTTAAATTAAATATAATAAAAACTAATTTGACTTTTGATTTAAATGTAAATCTGAATTTAATTTGGATTTCAATATGGATTTAAATGTGAACTGCCAACTTGGACTGAATGTGGGTTTAAATCAGATTTCATGTAGATTTGTGTGTAAAAATAAATTGGGATTGAGGTAGAATTGCTATTTTACCTAAATCTAAATCTAATAATAATTCTGAAACAGTTAAATGTGAACTCTAATCCCAATCCGCAACAGTTCAATACAGTAAAAAAATACTACAAAACCAAAGGCAACACAACAACTTACTAGCCTGAAGTAAGCAGAATCTGGGTTAATGTTGAGTCGCTCCCTCAACAGTCACACAAACCCCTTCAACTTTTGAGGAAAACACCTCTCGTCTTCCGCTTCCCTTCATTCTAACCCCTCTTTCCTCTTCTGTCACATCTCCTGCTTGTTATCACAATCATCCCTCTCTCTTTCAGCTCTCAAACACCTCGCGTCTCGATCTCTCAGCTCAGCGAGTACAGTACCTCATGGTGTCGATGTCTTGCTCATCCCACATTAAAGTACAAATATCCAGATATGGAGCATGAAGGGCTACGGGACCATCTTAACGGGATCCTTGAGAAGCAGATAATGCTGGAAACACTCCACACACACTCACAGCACTTACTCATCTGTCTGTGTAGGTCAGTGCGCTGTAGCTTTATCCTTCTCTCTCTCTCTCTTTCCTTTTCTCCACCCATACTCTCTCATTCTAGCTTTATCGCACCTCTCTCTCTCTCTCTCTCTCTCTCTCTCTCTCTCTCTCTCTCTCGGCTGCTATAATTCCATTCCCACTCGTCTCTTCTCTGCACTCTCCCAGGATTGATGTGTTGTAACCTTGAGCTCTGCTGCTTTCAATTTATTGTCCCTTTTGCCCCCATCCTGTCTTCGGGTAAGGGTTAACGGAGCATCGTACCATAACAAAACAGAGGAATAGGGTCCCATCTGTGTCCCGTTTCTGCTCTGTCGACCACGCTGCTCTGCATACGAGAACGCTCATTTACATTGCATTATAGTAACAAGCAGCTCAAACGAAAAGCCCCTCGCTATTTATATTTACATGAGTTGGGGATAAAAGCCCGCCACATTTAAATTTAGATGGCTTGCTGGCGATTATATTTACATGCTAATAATTTTATAGCGTAAACTGCATACAAATGAATGCGATTTTGCGGTTCTTTGCACTAGCTGTTTTGGAAAGCTGTTTAAAGCAATGTAAGAGTTTAAAATAAAATCAGTTTTTCGTCTGTAATTTCTTTTCCTTTTTTATTGCTGTATAGTTTTATTTTTATTATAGTATTATTCATTAACTTTTATGTAATATACCGTGTATGCAGATTGAATTTTTTTTGTATTTGTTAGATTAAACTAAATTATTTAAACAAGCAGTTTCCTTATGGATTTATGTTCAAATTTAAGAATATAAAGGTGCATTGTAAAGCAAATCTTGCTGCTTTTACTCGAAAAAAAGAAGATTTTTGCTGCTTGTTTAAACTACTTATTTAAAATGAGCTAAATCAACACAATTATTAAGTTTTTTGGGGGAACAACAAATTAATAAATCCACGATATGAAGTTCATGTTGAACGGTTCATCAAGAATCTACCACTGGATCTAATCTCACTATATTTGTTAAACGTGATATTTAATTCATCTTGTTGTCTATAACTGATGACATATTCCTCGATTTTGGTCTTTTGAATGTATTGTTTTCAGGTAATGTGTTTTGGCTGAGCACTTAGATAAGTTCATATAATAATTTATGTACTATGTACACTGATTCTGAGCATTTGACTGATTACTTGCTTTTATTAGTTATAATGTATAAATGTATTTATTATCATAACTGATATTCAGGTATGTTTTGTAGTTTTCACCGAAAATGAAAGGAGGTAGTTGTTTTAGGCTCTGTTTTGTTATAAATAAGTAAACAGTGAAGATGACGGTCATATAAATATATAGCTACACGACGCCTTAACATTTCTGATGTCTGTTAAGTTAAAATAAAAATAGCCAGTTCCTCATATCATGTTTTAATTTTATAGTTTAGAAAGTGAAACAACAGGGTGATGCGAATGTTATAAAGTACACTATTCCCTTCGAAGATTTACCCCCAGAGTGTAAACGGAAGGTAAAACCATAGCAAAACTTGCATTTTAAAACTAAAATGTATTAGTGTAAATGGGACCTTATCCGCTTGTTAAGTGTGACGTCACACGAAGCGGCTTCCGGGTCCAAGCGCTCTATTCAACTGAATGGGGAGACTCATGAAATGGTAATAATAAACGTTTATAAAGCGATTTAAGGCTTTCGAAAATCACGATCGCAATATATATGTCTATGCCTAATATCCGATGGCCAGAAAGTGATAAACTTTTTATAAATTGTTAAATATTTGGTATTTGTTATGCAGCAAGCCCAGATATTGTTGTGTACACTATGATTTTATATAAAATTAACTTTAATGTGTGATAGGAATAAAACGTGATCATAAATGAATGATTTCTCCACTCAAATGAATGGCAGCTTGGACCCGGAAACAGTTATTACAGTACATACGTCACAAACACGTCACCACTTAACAAGCGGATATACGTTGTGCAGCAACATGGACACCTCCAAATGGTGTTAAACTTGTCACATACTCTATTTATTCATGTATAATTCACCCAAAAGTGTCATTTCTGTATTAATGTAGTGATGTATTTGATGTATTTTGCGACTGCAAAAAAAAAAAAAAGTTTGTTTACTACTGAGAGGACGCGCCCGCAAATGATGTCTACTTTAGTGAACAGAACCTGCACAGGCTGGTAATAAAGTTGTAAATACAACTGCTATTTTTACACCTCTCTGTAAACCTCTCTGTCTATCTCAATGACAAATGTTTACCTATACAGCATTTATATTTGATCCAATATTTGCACAACATCTGTAGTGTACTAGCCGGTGTACTTGTCTAGTCTTGTTTAAATTATTATATCATATTGTAAAGTTAGGATTACTACAAGATATGGTTATTGTTCACAGTGAACACAAAGTGTTGTACATGAAAATGTATGTTTACGGGGTCAGTGTAATTACGCTAGCCAATATAATGCTGAATATAATGCAAGTTGTAAAAACTGAAGTAAAAATGGTCTTATAAGGTTGTCAATGACAGATTGAAAGCATATGTCTGAAATATACAAATGAAACTTCACAGTTATGAATAGTTGTATTCTGATGTCATCCCTTTACTGTGCATTAATGATGACCAAGACAAATGTAAAATCTATTCAAGTCTACCATTTTAAGTCTGTCCAAATTTCAACACTTTAACCATCAGTTGACCTACACAAAGGCCTAATATTATCATTGTTGTTTTACCATGTTTGAGAATAACAATATAAATAGCCTACTCATATAAATTATTATTATTTTTTTTTTGCATCCACAGAATCGCGGGAAAATCGTGATCTTTATTTTAAGCAAAAAATTGTGATTCTCATTTTAGCCAAAACCGTGCAGCCCTATTTGGGACAATGAAAAAGTACAGTGTGGAATTGTTGTGTTGTTCTTTATAGTTAAATCATCTCAACTTTAATAGTCATTTAAACTTACATTAGTCAAACTGTCTAAGAATATTAAGTTAAATTTTGCATAACTAAAACTAAATAGTTGAAACCTAATATTTTACATGCCTTCTCCCCATTTAATAGTTCATATTAAATAATTGTTGTCTTTAAACAACAGAACAAATCCTCTATGTGGTTTGCAAATGAATATGTTCTCATAAAGGACACAGCTTTAAATGAAACACACCTCATCAAACCGCAGACCTTGTTCAACTCCCCAAAGTATTTCACGTCTTTCACCAGCCATTAACTACTAGCTAAATACTGCCTTTCTTGAGCAGGAGATAAATGTGTGTTGTAAAGTGCTCAGAGTAAAAGACAAGCACACAAGATAAAGCCCAGATAACAGAAGAGGTTTTGTGAGTAAAAGATCCTGATGGACTCTATAGCTGTCTGGGGCAGTAAGCTATTGATTCAACACACGCACTTGAACACACACACCCACAGAAATAAGGCCAGACGCACTTCAGACATCTGTCTATAACCGCAAAGCCAACTGGAATTTTCAACTTAACTTTTCACCATTCGCAACTAATCCCATAACTATTCTGCCATGAA
Organism: Danio rerio; assembly: GCF_052040795.2. NCBI lineage: Eukaryota > Metazoa > Chordata > Actinopteri > Cypriniformes > Danionidae > Danio > Danio rerio. The sequence goes on from NC_141043.1 coordinate 17,032,068, forward strand.
CTTTCAAAAAAAAAAAAAAAAGGAAAAAAGAAAGAAATTGAAAAACGCCACCGTTCTTACTGCGAGCAGCTCAACAGAGCGTGTCTGTGTTATTGTCAGAGAGACAGAAAAAAAGGAACTGTCAAATTGTCTGGCCTTTCTTTTTAATTAACTCCGTCCATTTGCTTTTCTTATCGCCCTACATTAAAAAATACCACCCAGACTGAGAGAGAGAGAGAGAGAGAGAGAGAGAGAGAGAGAGAGAGAGAGAGAGAGAGAGAGAGAGAGAGAGAGAGCATTTGATTAAACACAAAAGGTACTTGAATAATATGCTGCTGGTTATAAATGAAAAGACACAGCGCTGAGCACATTTTCACTCACTGCGGCTGATGCACATCTAGAAAATAGCAAAGCAGAAATAGTCAACAAGGTGAAGTACTTATACATTTTTACTTGCCAGATTTGTGTTTTAAGCAAATCACTGGCCTTCATAACACTGTAAAATAACCCCACTATTTTACAATCAAAAACCTGTAAAACAACAGTTAAATTAAAGAAATTTACCATAAAATAACAGCAGGCATTGAATATTAATGAGCACACATTTCAGCTTTCACACACACAAACACACAATATAATGAAATTGCTGTATTATTTACACAGTGTTTTTTCCAGATTTTTGAAGTACATTTAAAATTACGTAAAATTAAAGTAATACATTTAAAAAAAAAAAAAAAGGTCAAATGACTGGCAGCTACGACTGCCAAACAAAAAACATAAGATTACGGTAAAATATCTTTGTTGAAATAAAGTGCAAAAATTAAAAATCTACAGATATGTTCATTATAAAGTTTACAAAAAAAAAACACTGTTATTTTACAGACTTTTCATAGATTATTACAATCAAATCCGTTCAATAAAGTTACACAATAAGTTACACAATAAAAAACACTGATATTATACAGACTTTTTTACTGCACTTTATTTCAACAAAGAAATTTTTCCATAAATGTCCGTAAAAATGTGCTGAATAAATTGGCGGTTTATTCTGCTGTGGCGACCTCAGATATATAAAGGGACTAAGCCGAAAAGAAAATGAAAGAATAAATTATATTATATTATATTATATTATATTATATTATATTATATTATATTATATTATATTATATTTTATTATATTATATTATATTATATTATATTATATTATATTATATTATATTATATTTTATATTATATTATATTATATTATATTATATATAAGTTCTTTAATAAAAATCTGCTTCAGTAAATAATTGTTTTAAAAAAGTATTCAAATCAAAATCAAATTTCTGATGAATGCTCTTTTGTAAACTAAGATTATTAAATTAAACTAATAATAAATGCACTACATTGAACAAATATTAATCAAAACATTTAAAATGTTTTTATTTTTTTTTGGTACAAAAAATGACTTCAACTAAAAGTCTTTAAATCAAGAACCCTAAAAAACTGTGTTGATGTTTCAACCAAAAACAGTATTTAAATTTTTTTTTTTTGAACCTCGGCAATAATAATAATAAATGTTCTAGAGCATCAAAGAATATTAAATTGATTCCTAAAGGGTCTGGAAGATAAGCATCTGTTTAATTATCTGCTTATTTGTAGACAAAGATTGTAATATCAGTTCTGAAAAAGAGAGTTATGAATGAACAATAAACACAAAGCATTCCACATAAAAACAACCGCCTGAGTCACCAATGAACATGAGCACTAGAATATTACAATTTTATTTATTTGGAGCAGCATACTTCTCCAGTTATATAATCTTCAAGGGTACAATATCATTCCCACAGCAAATACACACCATTATCACAACATTTACAACAATAAAGTCCCAGATATTCAATAAAACCCACTGCCAAAATGAATAATAAAAGAAAAAATAATTGAAGCAACAATATTCTCATGAAGGATTTATTTAATTTATTTACTGTTCAAAAAAAGTTCAGATAAATGTACAATGATTTCATATTTTGTTTCATATTTTGTTTATTTTTTATATTTTATACAAATATATTAATAGCTAATAGTTATGCTGAGACTGCCATTTGTAGTTATAGTATTAATTACTTAGTAGTTAAATTTTTGCAATGATTATTTTTTGTTACGTTTTGCTTTCTTTAGAATTAATTTACAGTTGTTTCACTGAACTACAAAAGTAATTAAACAATATTCAATGTATATTTTGTTTAAATATTTTTTTTATGTTTTATTAAAGCTCCTTCATCATATGTGCAAACAATTTTAAGCTAAAACAGTCAGGTTTTAGCAGTTGTGTTGCGTGGTTTTGTCATTATAATTATTATTATAATTTTTTGTTGTTGTAAATATCTGTATAAAGTAATTTATTCATTTGTATTTTTACATGAAACTACACACACATACACAGTTGAATGTAAAATTATTAGCCCTCTTGTGACATTTTTATTCTTTGTTTAATGAAGCAAGACCACACAGAATTTCGTATATTTTCTTTGTCTTCTGGAAAAACTTATTTATTTTGGTTTGGCTGGTATAAAAGCAATAAAAAACTGTATATATATATATATTTTTTTCTCAGTTCCAGTAGATACAGGACAAACTATTGTTGTCCAATGACTTGACTAGGTTATGTATTAATTAGCCTTAAAAGTCACTTTAAGTAATATATATATATATATATATATATATATATATATATATATATATATATATATATATATATATATATATATATATATATATATATATATATATATATAAAGTAAGAGAAAATGTGTGTGTGCATGTGCGTGCGTGTGTGTGTGTGTGTGTGTGTGTGTGTGTGTGTGTGTGTGTGTGTGTGTGTGTGTGTGTGTGTGTGTGTGTGTGTGTGTGTTTGTGTGTGTGTGTGTAAAAATTTATTATTACACCAGTATAAAAAACTACATGTACTCTGGAAAATAAAATGTGCTCATAAAAGTCTAATCAAAACGCTACCCTAGATGAAAAACACATAATCAAATAACAGACATTATGTAAAATGTAATATTATTTAAAATAAAACAATGGCATATAACTGGCATATAAATATGCTGCTGAAAAAAAAAACATCTTAAACCAGCCTAAGCCAGTTAGCTGGTTTTAGCTGGTCAACCAGCCTGTTTTTAGAGGGGTTTCAGCCATTTCCAACCTGGTCTTAGGTGGTCAGTCTGCGAAACCCTAGCCTGGTTTAAGCTGGACATAGCTGGTTTTGGCTGGCAGGTCATGTTGGTTTTTTGTTTTGCCATATTCCAACCTGACCAACTAAAACAGTGTGGAAATGGCCAACCCTAGCTTATTTTGAAAATGTTGCCCTATACATTTCTGGAGAGTGCCAAATATGTACCAGGAGATACATTTTTGTTTTCCCGAATCCATCAGAGGCTTTGTCTCACGAGTGCCATTCGTGCCTGCTTTTCTCAGTTAATCCACCAGAGGCCGCTGTCAACTGACTGACTGACTGACTGACCAACCAACCAATAACCCCACCCACCCTCTTGCCTATACCCAACCGACAGTGTTTTCAAAAGCAATCTAAAAAAAGTCCCTTGATTTTTTTGACCACATTTTCAGACTTTACCACATTCTTACCCTGTTCTTTACTGATTTATATAATTTTTTGGCTTTTGTCCTGCTTTCTAAAACCAATTTACACCGTTACTCAAACCCATCATCATGGTCAACTCTTCTATACATCTCAAGTCCGCCTACATACGCTGCAAGCCACTGGACAAAGTGGTAACAGTGGGAAAGCCGCCCATATGGAGGTAAGCTGTCTGCTGGTAAGAAAACCAGCAAACAGCAAGTATGAATCCAACAGCAGACAATTCAGCAGCCTTCAGTGACTCAGACTATATTTCAGGTCGGTAGTTCATTGGCGTGACGAACATGTGGACGACTCGAATTAAATAAGGCCATTAATAGAGAGTCCTTGATGATAACAGCAATTAATCCTTCTTCATTAGTGCCTGCTAGCCTCTAATTACACCTGCTAATTAAAATTCATCTGTCTCTTTCTCTCCGAGCTGTTCTGCATTAAAGCGCCGGTGTAAATCTGCCTCCTACACCGCTTTAAAAATATGACAAAAACCACCTTTCTGAATTGCGTCGCTTTTCATTTCACTCAGTCATCTTGTAGACTTGATATACTTGCCTAATGTGTTGTCACGGGAGAGTTCTGTCACTTAAAATGAACTAGACTTAAAATTGGTGTAAATGGCGTGAATTATGAGGTCGGGAAGCATTGAAATAGAGTGTAAAAGTGGTAAACGGAGAGATGTGGTGTGAGTTAAATGGTTTGTGTAAACAAGTACACAGCAGTGCTCTGTTTCTGCTGGAGTTTATGTGAGGTAATTACAGGCCAATGGCAAGATGAATGAATACACGCTGAAGAAAAAGATATATAGCATTGAGGGAATGAGTTTTGAAGGAAAAATTTTTACAATTACATGTTTGTGCTTAGTAATAAAGAAATTATTTTAATTAAGGATTCATTTAGCATTTAACTTAACATAAGAAATAGTTGACATGTAAAACTTTTCACCACATTTATATTTAATATAAATACTGCTGTCTTGAACTTTCTATTTGATAAACAGAATAATACAGAAATATTATGTTTTGGTTATATGTTAATATCGTTATGCTACAACTGGAACTTTTTAATAGATTAATATTTTCAATCATTCATTCATTCATTCCTTCATTTTCTTTTCAGCTTAGTCCCTTTATTAGTCAGGGGTCACCACAGTGGAATGAACCACCAACTTATCCAGCATATGTTTTAAGCAGTGGATGCCCTCCCAGCTGCAACCTATCTCTGGGAAAGAGGGATATTTTAGTTTGAAGTAAAAACTAGGTAGAGTTTTACCATTTTGCAGTCTATTTAGCAGATCTCTGGCACTTTTAACTTTGATTAGCATGAATCATTGAATTGGATTAGATCATTAGCATCTCACTCAAAATGAGTTAGCTGTTTATTTATTTAGTTATTTATTCAGTTAATTAGTTGGTTAGGTAGATATTTATTTATTTATTTATTTATTTATTGAGTTAGTTAGTTAGTTAGTTAGTTAGTTAGTTAGTTAGTTGAATATTTAATTAGTTTGTTATTCATTAATTCTGTTAGTTAGTTAGTTAGTTAGTTAGTTAGTTAGTTAGTTAGTTAGTTAGTTAATTAGTTAGTTAGTTAGTTAGTTGTTTGGTTAGTTGGGTATTTATTTATTTATTTACTTTTTTATCATTTATTTATTTAGTTAGCTGGTTAGGTATTTATTTATTTATTTACTTACTTATTTAGTTAGTTAGTTAGTATTACGTAATTTATTTATTTAGTTGGTTAGGTATTTATTTATTTATTTATTTAGTTGGTTAGGTACCTATTTATTTATGTATTTAGTTATATAGTTAGTTATTTAGTTAGTTAGGTAGTTAGTTAGTTAGTTAGTTAGTTAGTTAGTTAGTTAGTTAGTTAGTTGGTTGGTTGTGTATTTATTTATTTATTTGTTTATTTAGTTAGTTGGTTTAGTATTTGTTTATTTATTTACTTATTTAGTTAGTTAGTTATTATGTTATTTATTTATTTATTTATCTATTTATTTATTTAGTTGGTTAGGTACCTATTTATTTATGTATTTAGTAAGTTAGTTAGTTAGTTAGTTAGTTAGTTAGTTAGTTAGTTAGTTAGTTAGTTAGTTAGTTAGTTAGTTAGTTAGTTAGTTAGTTAGTTAGTTAGATAAAGTGCAATACATGAGAAATAATTAGGGCCATGCTCACCAAAGGCAGAATGAGGAGCATACATTGAAAAAAATGCTGTCTGTGTGGGTCCTAATGCCCCTGTATGCTGAAGGGGACTCTATACTGAAGAGTGAGAGCCGTCTTTTAGATGATACATTAAACCGATGTCTTGACTCTCTGTGGTCATTAAAAATCCCAGGATGTCCTTCGAAAAAGAGTAGGGGTTTCAACCCGGATTCCTGCCACATTTGCCCACTGGCCTCTGTTCATAATGGCCTCCTAACCCTCCCCTCATCATAGTTGTCTCCTCTCTATCAATCAGCTGGTGCCTTATGTACAAAGACTTGCGTTGAATTAATACTAAAACATTGCGTATGACAAATCAGTAAATGTGCATACGCAGTAAAAAAATCAGATGTTTAAAACACTGCGTATTTTGTAATAAATAAAAAAAATAAATAAAAAAAACAGCCATTCGCGAAATCAACAGAGCTGTCAAGTCAGTGCTCTTTCGCTCGGTCTTTCTCACACACACAAATATGCCTTTTAAACTTAACAAAAACTCTCAACAATTGTTACTGGCTGCTGTGTCATTAATATGGTGTAAAGATTATTATTTATGCAAAAAAATGCAAAAAAATGTCACTTATTAAATTAAAACTACTTTATTATTTTATGCAACAGCCTTACATTTAAAACGGAAACATAAGGACAATCATAAGCAAAAAGACCCCTAGCCTATAAGGTGTTATTTATTTATTTTTTTTTATTTTGGTGCATGTACTCCTGTGCGAAAACTAGAGTAATGGTAGTGTAATGGCGGCATGCCATCTTTACCAGACTCGGGCAAATTCCGCCTCTCTTTCCACTCCACCACGAAGCCCCAGCTGGCCCTCTTTAGCTCAAGGTATTCGGTGGGCAGTGGAAACAGACTGGCACACTCGCTTTAGGTGCGATAGTGGAAATGCAGCTAATTGTTACAGGTTTTCAGCTTTCTTCAAAAGATCTTCTAGTAAAGTAAACAGAGAGTACATTTTAATTTCTGGGTGAACTATCCCTTTAAAAGATGGAGGAGGAAGAAGAAGATTAAACAATGCATGGCCACTAATAATCCCCAAAAAAGGGAAAGCTCCACTGTAAATTCTTCTGTTCATCAATCAAATTCAGCACAAAACATATTGAGACTTTCAGCTTGTTAACAGTGATTTATGATAATGTTTGTTCTGTAATTACAGAATGACACACATCTTGCTTGTTAAAAGCCTTGTGTTTTCCTCTTGTGTTTATCTGAGTGATTTACAGCTCTATTACAATAAACCAGATTTTAACATTTTGGCTGAAGATGTGTGTTTGTGTGCTGCCTTGATTGACAGACGCAACGATTGCAACACAAAAAGGTAATTAGTTTAGATGAGGGAGGCCGTACAGCCATTAAGAACAGTAAAAACTAGTCAGAAAATGGCTTTGAATTGCTGATGCAGTACAGAGAAAGGAAATAAACACACATGAATAACTTGTAACCCCTCGCTCAAGACAAGGAATGAATCAAATACATTCTTTAGACAACGACAGAGAGGAATAAAACAGAAGAACATGTTTTATTTACTCACGCAATGAAATACTAAAGCACTTTGGAAAACAGCAATGCTTAAGAATTACAGCCAACATATTTTTGCAACTTATCACTGCTCCATTTGCCAGTCTGTGAGTGTATGTGTGTGTATGACATGCTCTCATTGAGTATGAACACTGGCACTGTGCCAGAGCTGCTAATTAATTTGCACATTAACCAAATGTGTGTAATTGTGTGTGTGTGTGTGTGTGTGTGTGTGTGTGTGTGTGTGTGTGTGTGTGTGTGTGTGTGTGTGTGTGTGTGTGTGTGTGTGTGTGTGTGTGCATGAATACAACAAAAGAATACACAACTTGCCTCATCCACTCTTCCTCTCGGAAAATCAAACGCACCACGCCAAGAGTTCCCTTCTAAATTGCGTAAATGATTTTAGAGTGATTTCGGTTTAACACCATCATGCATTATTCAGTGTTGCTAATCATTCCCAGATCTCACAGGGCATGGTGCACAATGATGAAAGCAAATTAAATAAATCGTGACCTTTTCTCTGGGTTTTCGCAATTGTGTTTTTATGTTGCTTTGCTGTTTAGTCATTTTGTTTACATCTTCTAATCAAAATAGTTTAGGTTACAAGAAATACTATGATATTCTCTCTGGATTGACCTGTCCTGCCGTTAAAAAGAGCTGGTATTGTATGTTTTGATGCTGGTCTTTCTGGTTTAAATGCTGGTCTCACACTTACACAATGCTGGTCTTGCTAGTTTCAGTGCTTGTTTTACTGGTCTCAATTCTGGTCTCAATGCTGGTCTTGCTTGTTTCGATATTGGTTTTGTTGGTTTCAATGCTGGTCTTGTGTATGCTTGCATTCATGCTTCTTTTGCTGGTTTCAATGCTGGTCTTGCTGGTCTCAATGCTGGTTTTGCTGGTCTCAATGCTGGTTTTGCATTTTTCAAAGCATGCAAACCAGAAAAACCAGCATTGAAACCAGCAAGATCAGCATTGAAACCAGCAAAACCAGCATTGAGACCAGCAAGAACAGCATTGAAACCACTGTGATCAGTTTTAAGACTAACAAGACCAGCATTGAGACCAGCAAGACAAGCATTAAGACCAGCACTGAAATCAGAAAGACCAGCTTTGAGACCAGCAAGACCAACAGTGGAACAGCAAGACCGGCATTGAAACCAGCAAAACCAGCATTGTGACCAGCATTGAAGCCAGCAAGGCCAGCATTGCGACCAGCAAGACCAGCATTGAGACCAGCATGACCAGCATTGAGACCAGCATTGAAACCAGAAAAAACAGCATTTAGACCAGCATTGAAGCCAGCAAGGCCAGCATTAAGACCAGCAAGACCAGCATTGAAGCCAGCAAGGCTCGCATTGAGACAAACATGACCAGCATTAAGACATTGAAAGCAGCAAGACCAGCATTGAAACCAGCAAGACCAGCATTGAGACCAGCATTGAAAGCAGAAAGACCAACAATGAAACCAGCAAGACCATTATTAAAACCAGCAAAACCAGAATTGAGACAAGCATTGAAGCCAGCAAGACCAGCATTGAGACCATCATTTAAACCAGCAAGACCAGCACTGAGACCAGCACTGAAACCAGCAAGACCAACAATGACACCAGCAAGACCATCATTGAAACCAGCAAAACCAACATTGAGACCAGCATTGAAGCCAGCAAGGCCAGCATTGAGACCAGCAATACCAACATTGAGACCAGCATTGAAACCAGCAAGGCCAGCATTAAGACCAGCAAGACCAGCACTGAGACCAGCATTGAAACCACCAAGACCAACAATAAAACCAACAAGACCATTATTGGAAGCCAGCAAGGCCAGCATTGAGACCAGCAAGACTAACATTGAGACCAGCATTGAAACCAGCAACACTAGCACCGAGACAAGCACTGAAACCAGCAATACCAGCATTGAGACCAGCATTAAAATCCGCAAGACCAGCATTGAGACAGGCGTTGAAATCGGCAAGACCAACATTACGACCAGCATTGAAATCAGCAAGACCAACATTGAGACCAGCATTGCGATCAGCAAGAAAGACTAGCATTGAAACCAGTAAGACCAGCATTGAGACCAGCAAGAAAACAACATGTGACAAAACTACTGTTAAAAATATCTCCTTTACACATAAAATGTTGTCAAAATGCTTTTTTTGTGAACTGCTAGTATTTACTTTTGAAACTAGTAAATGCACAAATATAAAAAGTTATTTACATTGAAAAAGACTGCTCAGACCAAACATTTAGTGTCTGAAATTCCAAGACCAAGGGCATGGGATTTATTCCCAGGGACTGAATGAACAGAATCCATGGAACGCAACAAAATTTTATCAACAGAGTGGTTGATAGACAAAATATGTTTTATGACCTTTGTACAGGTTAAATAGTAAAGCATGGGGTTGACAACCCCAAGGACATGGATTTGAGTCCCAGAAACGAAGGAACTAATAAAAGGCATTAAAAGCAACACAATGCAAATCAGTAACTGCATTCAATGCAATCGATCAATTCAACTGAAAAACCCGTAAACAAAATGCAACAGCTCGCATTAGCTTTGAACAACAATACCAAACTCCAAGGTTATGCATTTGATTCCCAGGGAATGATTGAACTGATAAATTGTATTGAATGCAGCAACATATATATTAACATCTGATAGTGTACTCTGCACTCTGATAGTTAGCTGACACACTTCATTACTCCATATGTGTGTCAGCCTGAAATCAATTTTATTTTCCTTCTTTCAATCTTTTTTTTTTCCAATTTATAATATATTTTTATTAAATGAATATCTCAGTTTGGGGGAGACAGAGCCAATGAATTAAAAGGCCTAATGAATTAGGTGCTTGGAAAGTGGTTACTCTAAAGTGAAGAGGGCCATTATTTAGCCCAATTTACCAGCTATTTGCAAAGTTTACAGAGGGCAGCCTTACACATGCACAATGCTGTTGTTTCACGAGAGCTTTCTATTAACTGCTAGTTGAGAATTTTAGCCCTGCAGTTTCTCCTGCACAGATCTTCCTCCTTTTCCCTAAAGAACCTCTTTATATTTAAGCATTGCAGTTGGGTAGCACAGTTCACCCCCTTTCGCCTTTGAAAAGTTAAGACTAAATCTAATTGATTCCACCATTGTATTAAAGTTAGCTCTGCTCTTAGATTAAAGGCAGAAAAGTTGAGGTATTGATGAGGCAACTCTGAAACCTAGGCTCATTCTGAAAACCTACCACCATATACATTTCTAGAGAGCACCAAATACGTCCCAGTAGCTGCGTTTTTTTTGTAGTTTTTGTTTTCACAAATCCACTAGAGGCCACTGTGTATGCTTTTTCAGATCTCAGATTTCTCTCCCGAGTGCCATTGGTGTCTGCTGTTTTTGTGTAAATCCACTCGAGGCCGCTGTGTACGATTTTTTGAGTTCTCAAATTTCTCTCACGAGTGCCATTCATGCCTACTGTTTTTGCATTAAATTCACTAGAGGCTGCTGTTTACGATTTTTGACACGTCAAAGTTGTCTTGTGAGTGTCATTCGTTAGCCGTAAATCCACTAGAGGCCACTGTCGACTGTTTGATTGACCCACCCTCCTCCTTCACTAAACCCAACGAATAGAGTTCTCAAATGCACCGATTGACCCGCCCACCGACTTTCTTAAACCCAACCATCAGTTTTAAAAAGCAATTTAGTAAAAGAAAAGCCCTCGCCTGATTTTTGCCATATTTTACCACACTCTAACCCTATTGTTCTCTTATTTATTTATATTTTTGGCTTTTGTTTTTGTCTTACAAGCCTTTTGGAACAGTTTTTCACTAGTCTCCAACCCCGTCATTGTGGTCAATTCTTCTCTGCATCTCATGTCTGCTGACATACATGGCAAGCTGAATGGACAAATGGACAAACTGGTAAAAGAGCGGGAAAGCTGTCCATATGGAGATAAGCGATCAGCTGGTAAACGTGAAAAAGAGCAGCATCAAACCACTTCTTAGTGTTCAGTTTAAAGACGAAATGCAGCCATATGTACTTTTGGCTACATTGTGATCTCCAGAAATGTATATAAGACTACGTTTTCAGAATGAGCCTACAACCCTGTTGGGGGCCAAATCTCGAACCAACTTCGACAAATTCTTTAGCTAACATTTGTCTTTGGCTTTTTCACTCAGGCCACAGTACTTTACAGTTCTCCTTTCGCACAGCCTCCTCATCCGTTGCTAGAACCCACCTCATTTCAGCTCGCAGAATATTAATAAAGGTAGAAGCGAGAGAGAGAGAAAACTTTCGAAAGATGCTTTGGGCAGAGGAGAAGAGGAAGACGCCCACTGAATATAGATGGTCCAATTTGACCTCTGGATTCAATGCATATTTAAAATGATAATAAAAAAAGCATTATGATGCAGAAAAAAGTGGAAGACGATGTCTAGTGTGTGTGTGTGTGTGTTATACACACTTGAGTTTTGTGTTAGAACAGATTTGACAGTAATGTACATACACTTTTTGTGGTGTACATACAAATATTCCTACATATGCCTTTTCTTGTCTTGACATGCAACGTGAGCCTGAAGCCTGCTGGGTAAATCATTGCACTGAGATGCCAAATGCTACACTTCTGCTTCCATTCCTTCCTGCAAGGGCTCCATTCAGTTTTCCAGCACAAAAACGCTTTCAGATTCAAATATCTCCATGACAAGCCACTTAGGCTGACAATAACCGTTCTCTATCTTCCCCCTCTTGTGAGTGAGAGATAGAGAGAAGAACGAATGGAGGATACTGTACAGGATTCTTGTTTCAAATTTGGAACCTCTTAAACAATCTCTTTAGTTTCAGCAACTTGATGTGTGTGTTTGTGTGCATACTGTACACTTACGGGATCAGATTACATACAGTGCTAGCTAATATCACTGAGGGCTTGATAAAAATAAAACAGACTTCATATAGGTTTCCCTGGAGGAAAAGCCATGGTGGTTGGTAGCAAAGTATGTTCAGTTTGCTACTGTACTTCAGAACATTTGTCCAAGTTTCGGGTACTTTTATTTTGTATTTAAGTATTTTTATTTTGTTAGTAACTTTTACTCACATTCCAAAGCATAATATTGTATTTCATACTGCTTATTTTGAGTCTGCATTGATTCAAATGATCCAGTCAGAGTGAATCTCCAATTAATGACTCACTGATTCAAATGATCTGGTCAGAATGAGTCTCCAGTTAACAAGTCACTAAATCAAATGATGAGGTCAGAGTGAGTTTCCAGTTAATGATTCACTGATTCAAATGATCTGGTCAGAGTGAGTCTGCACTGACTCAAATGATTCATGATTCACTGATTCAAATGATTTGGTCAGAGTGAGTCTGCATCAATTCGAATCATGCAATCAGAGTGATTTTCCATTTAATGATTCACTGATTCAAATGAAACGGTCAGAGTGAATTTGCATTGAATCAAATGATCCAGTCAAAGTGAGTCTCCAGTTAATGATTCACTGATTCAAATGATCTGGTCAGAGTGAGTCAGCATTGATTCAAATGATGAAGTCAGAGTGAAGCCACAATCACACTGCTCCTTTCTCCCCATAGACTTCCATTCATATGCAAGCAAATACGACAGACCAGAAATGCAAGCTTGTGTGACAAACTTTGCAGTTTGCTATGTTACAAAGTTCAAGCTTGGTAAAGTCTGGCCTGCGAAATCGCATCAAGTGGCTGCGTGAGACGATTGTACGATGTATGACAGAATTTCGCATATTTAAACTCTATGACCATGGCATTAGTCTCCAATTAATGGTTCACTGATTCAAATGATCTGGCCAAAGTGAGTCTCCAGTTAATCATTCATTGATGCAAATGCAAAGATCAGAGTGAGTCTGCACCGATTCAAATGATTCAGTAAGAGTGAGTCTCTAGTTAATGATTTACTGATTCAAATGATCTGGTCAAAATGAGTCTTTAGTTAAAGATTCACTGATTTAAATGAAAAGTTCAGAGTGATGCTGCGTCCGAAACCGCATACTTCCATACTATATAGTACGCTAAAATCAGTATGTAGTCGAGTAGTATGTCCGAATGTCCGAAATAGTATGTGTAATCTAGTTATTTGCCTTAATAAACAGTAATGTAATTAAGTGTTTACAAGAAAAACTTTCATGTAAGAGTTTCCTGTAATTTTGGTTGACTTTAACTGCAGTTCAGCAGTTTCACATTCACTCATGAACATTTCATTCATGCCCCCATGACAAACTGGGGTATTAGACGCAAATAAGAAGTAAGGACTGGTGAGTGTTATGGAATTTAATAATGCATGCCAAGTGGAAAGAAAAAACTTCCGCATTTCACGATGTGTGTGTGTGTGTGTGTGTGTGCAGTCCTTAACTGACAGCTGCGTGTGTGGATCTTGTCAGAAAATATGGCAAAAAGTCCTACATGGCGGTAATAGTTTGTTTGCTGTGTTTACTTCAATAATGCCACTAATATCTGCATACTCCACATCTTAATTCCATTTCTGTTTAGTTCAGTTATAACTTTAGTCAGATTAAGGTTTTCAAAATTGCTGTTTCGAGCTTTTATAGGCAGTTCTTTTAAAGTTCTTATTGAACATAATTTATTTTCATCACCAATTATCATAGTAGAACAGTTTCTCAAGCAGTTTGTGATGCATTTTGGAAACAGGAGATGAGCCCCTGGTTTTTTGCACCACCTGGCTTGAGAAACCCATCTTTATTTTAGTCATTATTTGGGTAGCACACATATTCTGAATGCCTTTGGCAGAATTCAAATGAGCCATTTTAATCTAGATTAATCTAGATTAATTCCAAGATTACAGTTAAATTAATCTAGATTAAAAAAAAAAAAAAAAAAATATATATATATATATATATATATATATATATATATATATATATATATATATATGCCCACCTATAAAAAAATCTTACCGAGCCCAAAATTTGTAATGGTATATGGTAAGTCCCAAAATATTGTTATTATTGTTTTCAATAAATGCCTGTGTATATCTAAATACACAAATGTAACACTTGAAGTTGAGGACAGTGAAAGCTACATCCGAAAATATGAGGTTAAATAAACCTTTGTATATTTGAGGCAAATAATTTTATTAAAAATACATACAGTGATCTTGAATTGTGTGTAGACTCTAACATACACCCTATTTCAGTAGATAATGGGCTAAAATGTGTTAAATGGAGCAGAAAAACTTGCTATCTTACTAAAAGTATGCAGAAGTATCAAAACAAGTGTGCAAAGGGGTCAAAGATGTGCAGATCTTAACAGACGATCTTAACAGACGTTCTTAACAGAGTGTGCAGAGTCTGTGTATGCCTGCTGATCAGGGACACATAGGAGAAATAAGAAATAAACACACCAAACATCTCCCCTGACCTCTTCGTTTCCACCCTGAAGTGAAACACATTCATTATGATGCGCACACTAACAGTTCAGACGGACCTCCATGACTTCCACAACCATTGCTATGGCAACATTGCACGTCTGCACAGGTCTCTCTCTCTCAGTAATGGACACATTCAGCCAAACTCTTAGCAGGATGAATGCCGTGTGCAACAGAAACCCTCATTTGCAATTCAGCGTTCATGTGTGGCACTGTACATCAGTTCTAGGTCTCTGTTATCCTGCATTCATCCAGTATTACTTCCGTTATCACTCCATTACTTTAGGTTGACCTGAACATCCATCCAACTGTCCCTTGCTCCTCCGGTGTCCTCTGTTCTCCATCATCCTAACCGCTCCATATTTTGTATCATCAATAGCAAACACCCCTGATCTACCGCTACCAACAAGGGAAAACCCAAGAAAACAGTCAAAATGCCAGACTCAATACCTGCTTTCTCTCACATTCTTTCTCTCTCTCTCTCTCTCTCTCTCTCTCTCTTTCTCACACACACACACACACACACACGCACACGCACACGCACACGCACACACACACACACACACATACAGAGAGAGAGCCTGATGTATTTGGAAATGAACACAAGCATATTAAATTTACTTCATTTGCCAAAAATATCTTAACAAATTGAGTAGATACCTTTTTATATATGTTTAACTGAAGTAGTAAAGTTTATTTTAGCTAGAAGGAGTGAGTGAGATTATCTTTATGCCACCAGAATAACCCATTTTGCACTTGAGTTGTGTTTTGGATAAAATATGGGATAAATTATAAATATACTTGACAGTGATACATTAAAAGTTGTATTTTGAAGCCTTAATTAATACATCTATAGTCCATATTTTATTGCATTTTGCATTGCAACATTCTAAACAATGATATTTGTAATTTCATAAAGAACCATTATAGCCAATCAAATGCAGCCTGAGGCGAACATATTAATGATCTTGTGTGCAACGTAACAGTAAGTGTTTTGTTACAATTGGAACAAAACACACTAGATTTATATAAGATTGAGAAAACAAAGGTGTCTGTCAAAGGTGTCAAAGGTGTATATATGTTTTGTGAACCCGCTAACAGATATATATTACACAAAAATAATACTGAGCAACTGACTTAAGACTAGGTTTCAGTTAGTCAATGGTGAAATATATTTGAGCTGTGGCTAAACATACTTTGATTTCTGACCAAAACAGACATGGGCACACAAATTGGTATAAATGCATTTGCTATTTAAACAATTTGGCACAGGACATGGAAATTATATTTCATTGTTCTCATTAGGAATTCAAAGAGAGAAGACTGAAGAGACCTAGGGATGCAGGGGGAATTGATGAGCAACAGATTTCGAGTCTCTGGGGCCCTTAACATGAGAAAACGTTTTATACCTAAAAATGCATACATTTAAAAACATTCAAAATCGCTGACAATGTTGTGTCAGTGTAAAAACCCCGAAAACAAAGGATTTCGCATGTGTATAGTCTGTGTCTAGAGAGAGTGTAAACTAAACTAAACAAAAACACAAAGTATGCATGATTGTAAAATGCAACTGTAACTGCTTCCTAATGAATTACATACCATTTTTCGAATGAGTCTGCTGTTGTTAATGTAACACAGCAAGGCCCCTAAATTGCCAGGGTTATCTATCTCACCCTTTTCCCCCACTTATTTATACAATTAGGTCCAAAAGTATTTGGACTTTGAAAATTCTAACATTTTTGGCTCTATACACCAACATAAAGAATTTGAAATGACAAGATGTACTTTAACTGCAAACTGTCAGCTTTAATTTGAGGGTATTTACATTTAAATTAGGGGTCCGTTCTTCATACAGTTCCTCTCTTAAATCATCTAAGATCATTTGGCTAATTTGGTTCTTCGGAGGTCACCACAACTTATCCAGCGTATATTTTACACAGAGGATTCTCTTCTGGCTGCAACCCATCTCTGGGAAACATCCATACACACTCATTCACAGTAATACACTACAGACAATTTAGCTTACCCAATTCACCTGTACCACATCTTTGGACTGTGGGGGAAACAAACGCGAGGGAGAACATGCAAACTCCACACAGAAACGCCAACTGACCCAGTCGAGGCTCGAACCAGAACCTTCTTGCTGTGAGTCAACAGCACTACCTACTGTGCCACTGCGTCACCCATATATATATCAATTAATACATAATAATAATTAATTCTGCCACAGCGGAATGAACCGCCAACTTATCTAGCATGTTTCCAGCCGCAACCTATCTCTGGGAAACATTCACAAATCCTCATTCACACACACTCATACACTACGGACAATTTAGCCTACCCAATTCGCCTGTACCGCATATCTTTGGACTGTGGGGGAAACGGGAGCACCAGGAGGAAACCCACGCGAATGCAGGGAGAACATGCAAACTCTACACAAATACGCCAACTGAGCCAAGGATTGAACCAGTGACCCAGCAACCTTCTTGCTGTGAGGCAACAGCACTACCTACAGCGCCACTGCTTCGCCATATATATATTCTGCTGCTGTAAGAAAATATGAGAATTTGGTACATACTTTCAGTATTACCTTGTCTTGAACTGACTCGATATAATTCTGTTTATATGAAATGAACCTGCTCCCTAGCAGGTTTGAGCTACCAGAACTGTTGCTATGACAACAACTCTCGGATCAGTTTTGAAGAATGAAACGATCCTGAATGGTGTCAAATCGTCAATAACCAAATCCAGCTAACTGAGTAATCCACGTACGAAGAACGTACCACAGGTGTACAGTGTAGGAATTACAACAGTTTGCATATGTGCCTCAAACTTGTTAATGGTCCCAAAGTAATTGGTCAGATTAATCAAAAATAAATTAAAGCTGACAGTCTGCAGGTAAAGCACTTTTTTTCCCATTTCATTTAAAATCTTTTGTGTTGGTGTGTAGAGAAAAACCTTACCAATTACTTCCTCTTTTGTTTCTAATTATACATATATCCACTCGTAGAATAATACATAAAAGTCAAACTTTTTATCCTATACCATTTCCAGAGAAATGAACAATGTGCTTTTTATGTGTATAGTGAGAGAACAGACTAGTATATTGTGTGGAGAACAATAAGACATTTGTATTTGCATTGTAGTGCTGTATAAAAGTAGTTTCTGATATAAAAGGATAAATTAAAGCTGCTTATTTGAAATAGAGCATTAGGAACAGCCAAGCCTTTCCCAAGCTTTTAAGGTGCATTCTGGAATGAGAAATCACATGATAAGCCGGAGATGTGTGCTTTTGTCTTTTGTCAGACACATGCACCCACTCAGAGCTCTCATTTTATGTTTTTCACATGTGCGGCCCACTCTTACCATCCATCTGACCATGAGAGTATGAGTTATAGCTGTGCACTTTCTTTCGCAAGGTGTTGCGACACATGTGCGGGAACAAGTAGAAAGTAAAAAGAGAGAAAGCATTGGTCTTTTGAATAAATAAAGATCAAGGCAAGATGAAAGGAGAGGACACAGTAAGTCAGCTTATGGGCGCTGCGTTTAATAGATGAAAGCATGACTCGTTCTCATGCATCATGTCTGTTTTTATTCATCCGCTCCATTCTCTGCCCATTCTCCATTCTCCATCAGCTACTGACTCCAGCTCCAGCACAAAAACTGACCAATTTGAAGAAATATCTTCCTGAAGAAAAGAAGTAATTAGGCAAGTTACTGTATAATGATGGTTTGTTCAGTAGACCATCGGAAAAAAAAGAAAGCTTAAAGAGGCTAATAATTTTGTCCTTAAAATGTAATTAAAAAATAAATAAATAAAAACTGCTTTTATTCAAGCCGAAGTAAAACTTTCTCTAGAAAAAAAAATATATCATCAGACATACTGTGAAAATTTCCTTGCTCTGAGAAACATAATTTGGGAAAAAACGTAAAAAAAAAACTAATAATTCTGACTTGAACTGATCAGTGATATATATATATATATATATATATATATATATATATATATATATATATATATATATATATATATATATATATATATATATATATATATATATATATATATATGGGTATTTTGCAGTGTGATTGAGTGCAATTTTTTTAATTACCCATGCATTGCTACTGTAGGTTTTTTTATGGGGTCTTGTTAGTATTAACAAAACAAGTGTCTCACAAAAAGGTAAATCAATATATTATTTATTGTGAACAAGTGGGCAGGGGTAATAGTTGCATGATTTTTTAGTAAAAACTCTCACTGTCTACATACATTAGAGAACAATTTTCTGAAAAATTATTTAATTTCTGTTTTCCTTATTTCAGTCTATTCAGTAATGTTATATATTCATTCATTGTACTTCCTTATTTTATTTATTTTTATACATTTATTTATTTACTTATTATTTGTATTTATTTATTTATTTGATTATTTTATTTTATTTTATTTTGTTTTTAATTTTAAATTTAATTATTTTTTTATTTAATTAATTAATTTATTTTATTTACTTTATTTCTTTACAATTTTTTTAACCATGCATTTAACCATTTCCCCCAAAATTCAATTTAATAACTTGTAGCACAGTTTGTCCTGATAACAGTATCCTAACAAGAATTTAGCTATTAATATATTTTCTAAAGGGGGAAAAAAAAGTACACAAGGCATATCAAAATGTCAGGGCTACAAAACCCTTCACACTCCAAAGAACTAATGCATTTCTATGCATTTGATGTCTCAAAAGTGTTCTGAGAGGTTGTCAACGTGTTGCTAGGTGGTTATGAGAACACCAAACCATAAAAGAAATATGACATACCATGTAAGTTGCTACCTGAGTGTTTCTACTGTAGGTGGATTATATGAGTTAAGTAAGATTCTATGAGTTGCAGTTCTCTGCAACTCTCACATGGTCACCCACTGAAGCTAAGCAGGGCTGTGCCCGGTCAGTACCTGAATGGAAGGCCACATGGGAAAACTAGGTTGCTGCTGGAAGTGGTGTTAGTGAGGATAGCAGGGGGCGCGCTACCTGCAGTCTGTTTGGGTCCTAATGCCCCAGTTTATTGATGGGGACTGTACACCGTCTTTTGAATGAAACGAAACCAAGGTCCTGCATGAATTATCTGAAGAGCAGGGTAGAGGGTGTGTGAGTGTGCAGTGTATCTGAAGAGCGGGGTGGGGTGCTGGTACATGCAACGTATCTGAAAAGATGGAGGGGTGGTGGTTACGGTCATGTGAGTATCTGAAGAGCTGTGAGGAATGCAGTAGAGAGGGGTGCGCAACGTATTTGAGGACCGGGTGGAGGGTTATGATTTCTGGGAGACTATTATTTATTTGCGGGCATCTAGGAGTCTCTATGAATAAGCGAAAGACTCCTGGAGTTTCCAGGAGACTTGGGATGTCTGGTGATTTTACGCAGTCAGTGTGTTTGGAGTGGTTGCTGGTGTATTTTTGCTGGAAGGTTTTTCTAGGTAGATCGAGGAGTATTTTAAGTGTCTTTCCATGTAGCTGATAAGGTGTTCTGAGAGGTTTGTCGGGTTGTTGCTTCCTATATTGTTAGCTTGTTCTCTGCGGTGGCCAGGGCATTGCTAGGTGTTTTCAAGAACACCAAACAATAGCATACAAGAACTATAACCTGCTATGTAGGTTGTTGTCAGGGTGTTTCAGGGTCTAGTGAATCTAGAAGTTCAGTATTTTCAGTGTGTGTGTAGCTGGTAGCTTGTCCTGGCCAGTAACCATGGCATTGTTAGGTAATTTGAGAACACCAAACATTACCATACAAGAAATATAACCTGCTATGTAAGTTGTTGCCAGGGTGTTGCTAGGTGGATCTAGAAGTTAAGAGTTTTGAGTATGTTTCTATGTAGCTGGTAGCTTGTCCTGGGCAGTAACCATGGTATTGCTAGGTGGCCTGGGCAGTAACTATGGTATTGCTAGGTGATTTGAGAAAACCAAACATTACTATACAAGAAATATAACCCGCTATGTAGGTTGTTGCCAGGGTGTTGCTAGGTGGATCTTGAAGTTTTGTATTTTGAGTTTATTTCCATGTAGCTGTTAGCTTGTCCTGGGCAGCAACCATGATATTGCTAGGTGGTTTGAGAACACCAAACATTACCAGACAAGAAATAAAACCCTGCTATGTAGGTTGTTGACGGTGTTGATAGGTGGATCTAGGAGTATTTTCAGTTTGTTTTCATGTGCATTCCGAGTGGTTTCCATGGTGTTGCTATGCAGTGTTAAGGGTGCACCTTGGCAAGCAACACCAAAAGCTTACAATCTTCTGAGCTGTTGCCACATGCTATGCCATGTAGGTGGTTGCCGAGGTGTTTCTAGGTAGATCTAGGAGTATTTCCAGTGTCTTTCTATGTAGCTGATAATGTTTTCTGTGGCGATGCCAGGTTGTTGCTTCCTATATTGTTGTTAGCTTGTCCTTTGCAGTCACCAGGGAATTATTCGGTGTTTTCAAGAACAATACACAATACCATACAAACAATATAACCTGCTACAGTATGTAGGTTGTTGCCATGATGTAGCTAGGTGGATCCTCAAGGATCACCCTTTCTAGGTGGATGAGTTAAGTATTTTTAGTGTGCTTTATGTGCATTCTGAGTGGTTTCCATTGCTATACAGTTTTAAGGGTGCACCTTGGAAAGCAACACCAAAAATCAATACCCCTTTGATGAGTTCCAGCTTACAACGTTCTGAGCTGATACCACACGCAATGCTGTAGTTTGCTTTGTCATAGTACTGACTAGTAAGGACAAGATCCAGACAGCCTTGTTTTGTTATAATCTTCTTATGGTACTGGTAGTCAAGTTTATTTAGTGTGAAATTGCGCAGCACAATGAGTAACAGCATCTTTGAGGCACTTTGATGGCTAGTACATTATCTGTGATTCGATTGTGAGCCGCAAACAGTATATTTTTTAGATTGCTCCAATCTGTTGAAAGCAACTTGTAATAATGTACTTGAAACCGTGTCAGTGGTGGCAACTACATCTGTCAGTCATTTACTGGGAAAGCGCTCACAGTGATGAAGCAAAAACATAAACGAGGACAATTTAATAACTGAAAAATATACGCCTGCTGAATTTCTGAGGCAGGCTGAATGAAGTAAAACACATCTGTAAAATCTGGCAAAGGAGGAGCGGTGTTTGGCAGATGAGACGCACATATGGGCTGAACCGGGCCAGACACATCCATGTGGTTCGGTCTTGGGTTTGGATTGAACAGTGAATCTAAGTGTTTTAGTGGGCTGGATGTGGAAATGGGAATATCTAAAGTGGCCAAGGAAAGGGTGCGGGTTATTTTCAATTTATTTAGTGTGCATTACGGGCTCTGTTGAACACTTATCTCCTTCTTTCCAGACCAGATGATCTGTATATGTGTGTGTGTGTGTGTGTGTGTCTGTGTGTAAGCGGTGAAATGCGGAGTGGGATGTGTTAAGTTTCTGTCACACATCATTAATCAGTGTGAGTGTGTTTTCCCAGTGAACGAGGATGTGACAAGCATTGACCGCAGGACACACCTCAGACATGACACGTTTTCACACACACACACACACACACACACACACACACACACACACACACACACACACACACACACACACACACACACACACACACACACACACACACACACACACACACACGCACACACACACACACACACACACACACACACTGCAAGCTGTGTTAATACCGAATAGCAGGGGTGATAAATCTCAGGCAATGATTGTAAAAAATATTAAAATAATTTTAGATAACTGGGGAAAAACTGAGGTTCAGTTTTTATAAAGACATGTAATTATATTTTTTATAATAACCATTCTGCTTATTTGGTAAACATAAACTTGGCTTTATTTTGGCACTAGTGGAGGCGTGCATTGGCTTAAGGCCACATGCCAAATGCCTTAGTGATGATATACAACCATATTGCACTGCTACTAGAAATTGCATTTATACAACAGTTTGACGGCATAATCATGTATATAAAAAGTTAAATCAAATATCTCTTAAAAACACTTTTGTATGACTTTCTAGAGCTACTTTCTTCTACAATTCATTCACATTTGCAGCTGATGTCCGAACAGTAGAAATCATTCTTACTTCACAAACATCACTTTAGAGCTAGTATTTGACTGATTCTCTAGCATAATGTTAAAAGTGATGACAGGTGATTTTGCTCACATTTTGAGATTATAAGGTTGAACGACATGAAATGCCATCAGTCTAAAGAGATTTCCCAGTGTTTCTCTGTTGCAATCAGAAGATCACAATAATTAACCCCGAAAAAGCCAAAGCAAAGTAAACATTACCAGATTACTATGGTATGAATACAGCACTACATTGTCAATTTCCTTGCTGAAAATGCTGAAATTTAATAAAAGGCACCATTCTTACATATATAAAAAACTGCATACTTGCAATCTAAACAACTACATCCTTGCTTTAAAAACTGCAAAAGTACATTATGCTATCCAACAGCTGCAAAGTTTGTCAGTGAGTTTATTCCTCTGCTTGTTATCACTCATGTGGGCGGAGTAATACACAAGGGTGAAGAGGCTATATATGAAGGGTTTGGTTGCAAAACGCGATAAACGCAATTTTTTGACATTTGGATTTTGTTATTGGAAATCACTGTACAGATGTGCCTTAATCTATGTGTGAATTGCTGTCATTAATAACATTTAAGAATGTACATTTTAGGCCGAGTACAAAATATATTTTTTCACAAAATGCGATATCCGCCAGACCAGTTTCTTTACAAAGTGCTGCGCGAGTTCAGAATCCCCTGGGAGGAGAGTCGACGCTGGTGAAGTGCTCCGAGTTTGCTCATGAAGATGAAGCCTTCAACATTACAAAAATGTATAAAAACGCTACAAAAGTGGACCAGAATTCTGCGACCGGTCAACAATACACAAATGCAGCTGGGTATCAGTCTCCGCTGTCAAGAGGAAGGACAGGGAACGCCTTTTTTTCTGCCCTCCTCCCCAGATACCTGTCAGTAAGGCGACATTTCTAAGTGTCCTTTGTAAGTTTATTTTTTTAAAAAATTTCTTACATGTAGCTGAGTATTATATCTGAAGATTTATTTATATGGTTGCACGTATTATTTATAGCCTAAAACCTCATGTTAATTCTTGTTGATTTATTATAATGCAACATAAAAGGCACAGGTTGTTATGGAGAAAAATAAATGGTTTTGCTTTTTCACAACAACCAATAAATAAGCTATTATTATTATCAATATTATTATTATTACAGTGAAATAATTCATTAAATATGACGGGGCGAGGCTAGCTTGTGACGCGGACTCTGTGACACCGCAGCTCCGCCCGCTCTGATCATACAGGTTTGGTTTTTAGTAGCGGTGTGAAGGGGCCGCCATCCACTCTTTCTGTAACAAACTACAAGTCGTTTATCTAACTAACTTAATTTTACTTATCAAACAAAACATTGATAAACTAGCTTTTCTTAATGGTATTACTTTAGTAGAATACAGCCTAAGGTGGATTAAGAGTTTTGCAAAAAAAAAAAAAAAAAAAAAAGTTTTGTTATGTTGTGTACATTCTGTCTAAATCTAACTCAGAATCTTATTATTATTAATCAATATTTGTATATACTATTCCATTTATTTATGATATATTATTTTTTGAATATGTGAAGATTAATATGTTGCATTTTGGCTTGGTTTTTGGCTTATTTCTAAAAAACTTATGGACATATAATTAAATAAAAAAATATCCTGGATTTGAAAATATTGTGTTCCTGGCCTTCACTGAGCTCAAGTAATAGTTTAATATACAAAAATTGTGAATGAACTTGACTGTTGACGTCTTAAATAATAATGTCAAATAACCAACATTTTTCAAAATGGATATATCTTGTTTTGCAATGAACTCTTCATATATATATGCATGTATACAATATTTTTTTCTGGTTCTCGAATCTGATTGGCTGATAGTTCTTTGTGTGTTACTTTATCACAAGTAACATTTTCCATGTGTTTTTGTTTCAGCACATAATTATGACTTAAAAACCTGATAATTTTTTTTTAATATTAACTATTTGTGAATAAAGCAATTTTTCCACATCATTTCAATCTCAATTGTAAGATAGTTAGAGCAGCAAATAATACAAGCAGTTACAAATGCTGTAATTTTATTAGGTTAGTCTTAATGGACAATCTCCAAGACAACACCACAACTCTCTATTGTATATACCTTGCAATATGGTTGATGAATAAATATGAGACTACAGTATTGTTAAAAAGTACAACCTTCTATCAAAATATTTCTATATTTCTACAAAATAGCTTTCGTGTTTGCGGTCACCAGATAAAAGAGTTTAAAATCCTCAATCAGAGCTTTTCACAATTCATATATTTCTTTTAACTTAATCAGAAGAACCTCAGATGATCTTTGAACAAAGACAAACACGTAATGTGAAGTTCAGCTAATTCCACAGAGATATACTTAAATAGAGCCAGTTCACGAGTCACTAGCACTGTTTGCTGTGAATAAATCTGTGATATGCAAACTTTCTCAGTGATAAACTCAAAAAGAATTCAAACATATATTTCTGTTGTGGTATGATATTTCTCTGTGCCACACAACAAACTCATCAAGGAATTTATTCCTTAAATGTGATTCTAATCTAGTTTAAGACCATGTCCACATTGGCACAAAGAACCAAAGCTTTCCCTGCTTTCATTTGAAAAAAAAAATCTCTGTCTACATGAAAACACAAAAGCGCATGATGCATGTCAAGGCCACCCCAAACCTATAGGTGGAGATAATGACATTTTATTCTGAGGAATAAAGTATGTTTCATGAGTAATTTGCATACAAGTCAATGCAAACATCAGATAATAGTTTGATTACCATCCCACGGTTAAACAACGTGGAATACATTTGCCACGAAAGTTGCGAATTTCCACACAACCACACTGTACCCAGAGCTTCTGAAAATCTTCATCCTGGCCGGAGTTTTCAGAAAACTTTGGTTTCAGTCATCCGATACTCTGTTTTTAATGGAACAAACATCAACATCACGTAGAAAAACAGTGTAGTTTCATTCTTTCATCTCAAGGAAGGCGGAGATTAATAGCCACACCTACCCATTGCATCACAGCCACTGAGCAATGGCAGTCCAAAATCGTATACCAGACAGAGTGAACTTTTGATTTGACAAGCCGCTTCAAACTCCTGACATGACCTTCAAATAAGCTTCATTCTGGCCTGATTTAGTTTGAAATAGACATAACACTTCAGGGCTGTTTCTCTCTCTTTCTTTCCCACAGGATAGTCGTCATCTCCCTTTTCTTCCTTTTAAACAGAATGTGTTACTACAGATCAAACACACAATAAGCCCATAGCAAAGACCAAAGTCGTGATGTAAAATAAAGCCGTCTTACAGCACTGCACTTTCTCTGTGAGCACATGCACACATGCTGCCTGACAACTTCTCAATCGATTATGTTTTTTGCTTTTTCTCTCCGTGATCGGACATGACAGATGCCCTTTGCCTCCCACACGGGAGAAACAGATGCCGGAGAGAATCAAAGCTCCCTAGACTCTGACATCCTGCTCCGCCTCACACTTCCTCCATCTCCTCCAGACATTCCTGCTCTGCTCTCACAGGACACTATAGCTTTAATGTAAATACTGTATGTCTTCTGCACTGCAAACATATTTACTATATACTTTTAAAAGTTGTTAACAAAACAAATATGACTTGTTTTGAAAAATAAATAAATAGGCTTCTAGTTTTTCCATATTAAAATTTCACATTATATTTAATGTGTTGCTTGGCATTTCTTTGTAGACGTTTGTACTTTTCTACATTATGAGTCAGCCAAAATTAAATGAATTCCTTCTACATTGTAAAAAATGCTGGGTTCCACACAATTTCTTTATATTGTCCCACCAAAATTGGACAATAGAAGATTAGAAAAATGTTGCCTGGTCTGATGAGTATCGATTTCTGCTGTGACATTCGGATGGTAGGATCAGAATTTGGCGTCAATAACATGAAAGCATGAATCCATCCTGCCTTGAATCAACAGTTTAAGCTGGTGGTGGTTGTGGTGTAATGGTGTGGGGGGTATTTTTGTGGCACACTTTGGGCCCATTAGTATCAATTGAGCATCGTGTCAATGCCACAGCCTACCTAAGTAATGTTGCTGACCATGTCCATCCATTTATGAACACACTGTACCCATCTTTTGATGGCTACTTCCATCAGAATAATATGCCATGTCATAAAGCACAAATCTTCTCAGAATGGTTTCTTGATTATGACATTGAGTTCACTGAAGTCAAATGGCCTCCACAATTACCAGATCTCAATCCAATAGAGCACCTTTGAGATGTGGTGGAATGGGAGATTCGCATCATGGATGTGCAGCCAGCAAATCTGCAGCAACTGCTTGATACTATCATGCCAATATGGACCAAACTCTCTTGAGGAATATTTCCAGTACCTTGCTGAATCTAGGCCATGAAGGATTAAGGCAGTTCTGAAGGCAAAAGCGGATCCAGAAAGCAATTAATAAGTAAAAGCAATAAAAGGTAATCAAGGAGTACTAATAGAGGGAGAAAATAGATAGGGCTTTAAAAATAAACTTTAATACAGAAATACAGGGGGGAAGTCTAGTGTGAATTTATAGTCTTCCAGAGTTTAGGATCAGCAATCACAAATGCTCAATCACCTCATATTTTAAAGTGTGTATAATTTAATTAATTCACAGTATTGTTCATTTATTAATTTTCCTTTGGCTCAGTCCCTAATTTATCTGGGGTCGCCACAGCGGAATAAACTGCAAACTTACCCAGCATATGTTTTACACAGCGAATGCCCTTCCAGCTGCAACCCAGTACTGGGAAACATCTATACAAACTCACTCACACACATACACTACAGCCAATTTAGTTTATTCAATTCACCTATAGTGCATGTTTTTGGACTGTGGGAAAAACTGGAGCACCCGGAGAAAACCCATGCGAATGCGGGGAGAACATGCAAACTCCTCCCAGAAATGCCAGCTGGGACTTGAATTAGCGACCGTCTTGCTGTGAGGCGACAGTGCTAACTACTGAGCCATTGTGACACCCTTAATAATTAAATTATTACAGTAAAAAAATAAACAGATATTTATTTAGTATACATGCAAAGGTATTACAAATTGTATGTTAAATATCTTCTTCAAAAATTACAGTATGTTATATCCAAATGTTTTTCTAAAGTTACTTTTTAATGAATTAAGTAATAGATCACAAATAATTTGATTAATTGTGTAATTAACAAGAATAAAATAAGCAGGCAATATATATATATATTTTGAAGGGGAAAAATCATAATTAATATTTCTTCCAAGGTGAATACTCGGCATTTGCTGTTCCCATCACTCATATTTGTAACTGTCCCACAGACAACAAACAAACCAACAAAAGAAAGGGAAAAAATAAGTTGAAAGTGGAAAATGGGTTACACTTTATTTTGATAGTCCATTTGAGTATTAGTAGCCTGTCTGCTTAATATCTGTTGATATGCTTCTTCAACAGACATCAAAGTGACAAGAAAAAACGTTGCAAGTACATGTCAACTTACACTAACCCTAACCCCAACCCCAACCCAACAGTCTACTTCTAATTTAATGAGAATTAGTCAGTATGTAAATGCAATGTTGCTTAAATTCAACAAACAGACCATCATAACAGTGTGACCGGAAAAGGTTTACTCACTATTAGGGGTGCGACGGGATCTCATGTCACGATTTCACATCGAGGTAAAAAGTTGTCTTGTGAGCCGTGATGAAGAGTGAGGATGAAATTAATATTGAAAATTGGAGGCAGGATTACATTTAAACCGCAAATCAAGTGCTTTGTTTACACCTGACAACCCAGGCAGGCCTTGGTGTTGCATGTATCACTGGGTTATTTGGGTGGGTGTGTGATGTAACTGCTTTTAAAAATTTTTATTACCCAAAATAAGCAAATATTTTGCTAATATTTAAAATTATACAGTTGAAATCAGAATTATTAGCCCCCCTGAATTATTCGCCCCCCCCTCCCTGTTTATTTTACATTTAAAGGCTAAACTAGGTTAATTAGGTTAACTAGGTAGGTTATTGTATAATGATGGTTTGTTCAGCAGACTATCAAAAAATTTTGCTTAAAGGGGCTAATAATATTGACCTTAAAATGGTTTAAAAAAAATTAAAACTGCTTTTATTCTAGCCAAAAATAAATAAATAAAAAATAAGAATTTCTCCAGAAGAAAAAATATTAACAGACACACTGTGAATATTTCCTTCTTGTTAAACATAATTTGCGAAATATTTAAAAAAGAAAATGAAAATGAAAAGGAGGCTAATAATTCTGACTTCAACTGTATATAAAAGCAATTTTCTGTTCACATGTTTGCATGTTAACCTTAATAACAGTATTATTAAAAGTTGATTTTAAAAAAGCGTTAAAAAGCTAAAGTGTTTTGCATTTTGTGATTTTTTTTTCAGTTCAATAAGACTATTTTCCTATCATATATTTCCTGTAATGTGTGTATTTACATAGTGCATTTATCATGCATGGCCATACGCTCAAAGTGCTTCACAATAATGAGGGGGGTCTCTCTACACCACCACCAGTGTGCAGCATCCACTAGGATGATGAGACGACAGCCACAGGACAACAGCACCAGTGCGATCACCACATACCAGTAATTGGCGGAATGAAGCGAGTTTTAGAGCCCAATGGAGGGAATTTGGCCAGGACCTAAACCCCTACTCTTTACGAGAAATGCCATGCGTTTTTTAAAATGACCACAGAGACCCTTGGTTTAATGTCTCATCCAAAAGATGGCACTCACTGACAGTATAGTGTCCCCTTCACTTTACTGGGGCATTAGGACCCACACAAACTACAGGTTGAGCACCCCCTGCAGGCCTCACTAACATCACTTCCAACAGCTACCTAGTTTTCCAATGGGGGATGCCAACAGGTATGGAGTCTCCTATATTTCAGACCCATCTCCAGCCACCCTCCCGTTTTGTTAATTCTCCTGGAAAACTCCAGTAATTTCAACCCCCAATCCCAACCCCGCTGGTCCTTAGCTTTTTGGTAAAGTCTGCAACACCCCTCGATCGCCGACTTTGGTTTAGTATCTGATCACAGTGGCTACCAGGTGCATAGTACAGTTACTTTCTGTAGCTGTGTTATTCAGACACCTCATCCCCGACTGCCAGACATCCCCACTATTTACAGAGACAAATGTTGGCAGGTATGGTGGCATCATTGCGGATCTCTCACAAAATCTAAAAAAACATCTTGTTCCCCTTCGGGGGGAACTTCAGCACTATAAGTGGATTTGATTGTAAAATCCACGCATTGGGAGGTACGGTTCAGAAGCTACTCGTCTGAAAGAGTATTAAACGGGCCAATTAAGAATGAATTGGCAGCGCAAGCCTGCCCAGGTGAGCGGCATAAGCAATCAACTGAGTATATAAGCTCACCTGGCGCCAGCAGACGCTATCCTTTTCGCTTCAGAGACTTTCTGATCGAGTCGATGAGGGTTCCTCCTGCTGTGACCAGCGATTCTGAGCGAACGAGAGCATTCTCCCGGTCCAGAGTGTGTACACGCAGTGGCAGACGGTCGAGCTGGGTTTCTCCCTTGCCTGGCGTTCTTTGGGTCCGGTCCTCCAGAGCGGTGCGTATAAAGTTGCAAACTTCACAGAAAGAGCAACACAGTCGTGCAGCACGTCCTTATCAGGACGGCGCTCCACCTGTGCGTTTCTGGATGCGGTGGTTTCCTGTCCTCGGATGATGGGCGCGGGCACTGCGTTGCATGTCTGGGGGTCCAGCATGTTAATGCGCTGCTCGCGGGCAGTTCATGTCGTCATTGCGATGCCATGACTGTTGCGCAAGATCGCGGTTAGCCTTTGCAAAAGGGCGAACCACCCCAGTTGTCCCCTGCTCTGCAGCGGGCACTCGGGCAGATCTGAGGGTTTCAGCGAGAGATAATCCGTCGCCCACGGGCCCGCGGACCTCCCGCTCCTCTAAGCGCTCCATCCAAGCTTTGGGCGGGGCAAGCGATCCGTCTAACAGATGGTAGCCCTTACGCCCGATGACACCGGAGACCAGATGTCCACCGCGGCATCGGAGGGTGGGCTTTCATTGTCCGATGATGATCCAGACCCGCTCGCCCCCTTCGGGCTGGTGAGCGCTGTCACTACGGATCCTGAAACGGACATGTTAGCCGTGCTTTCCCGGGCTGCTTCGGCCGTGGGTTGGAGATGGTTTATCCCCCAGCTCCGCGGCCGGACCGACTAGAGGGGCGTTCCCTTCTTCCCGGAGGTGCACAGTAGGCTCACGCGGTCTTGTAAAGCACTTTTTTCTGCTCGTGCTGCGTGTTCCTCCACCCTAACCACTCTTGACGGTGAAACAGCCAGGGGGTATGTGGCGATTCCTCAGGTTGAGTGCGCGATGGCGGTAAATCCGCGCGGCGCCTCTTCTTGGCGGGGTCCGCCTCGTCTCCCATCCAAAGCCTGTAAGTTATCTACCTCCCTCGGAGCTAGAGCTTACATAGCTGCGGGCCAGGCTGCTTCCGCCTTGCATGCGATAGCCACCTACCAGCGCTACCAAGCGCAGGCGCTGGCTGAGCTGCACGAGGGTGGGTCCAACCCAGGCTTACGAGCTTCGCACCGCCGCCGACTTAGCTCTTCGGACTACTGAGTCCGCTGCGTGTGCGTTGGGGAGGACGATGTCCACATTAGTGGTCCAGGAGCGCCACCCCTGGCTGATATGTGCAAAGTCGACAAAGTCCGCTTTCTTGACTTCCCCATATCCCCAGCCAGGTTCGGCGACACTGTCTGTGAATTCACCCAGGAATTCAAGGCGGTGAGAGAGCAGTTGGTGGGTGATGTCTTATCGGCGGTCCGTAGCCCGCTCCGCCCGTCGTGCCATTCATACCTGCTCCTCGCCGAAGGCGCCCGCCTACGAGAGCTGCTCTGCCCCCGCACACGCCTCTGGCGAAGCGAGCGCGTCGGGCACCTCGGAAGCAGGCAGCCCCCCTGCCCAGAACGCCGCTAAGTCCGGCAACGGACCGCGAAGCGCCCCTGGGACAGGCCATCTGGAGAAGAGGGAACTTGCTCTTTCCCCGCTGGAGGGCGGGGCCCCATTTCCAACGGCACTTTTTACTGCCATGAAAACATTATGAAAGGGCACTTTTCACTTCCCCAGATGTGACAGCCCGAAATCTGCCAGTCTGGGACGCTATGCTTTCTAGCTTGCAGATTCGGTGCGTTTCGCCAGTGGCTCACGAGCGCTGGGAGGACGGTCTCCTTTCTCCCACCCCTCGAGCCTCCCCTCCGGAGCTCGGGTTTGGAGTGAGAGCAAATATCTCACCTCCAGCTTTTCCGTGGGACCCGCGAGCTTCCCGGATCAGCACACCCACTCCGCGCTGCCCCACTGCTGGTACGTCAGCGATTGTAGCGATGAGTCCATTAGCGAGAGCTCTGCCTGCCTGGTTAGCGCGGGCCAGCTCTTCGCGGTGGCTCATACGCACAATCAGACTCGGCTATGCGATTCAGTTCGCGAAACGGCCCCCCAAGTCACGGGTGTGTATTCACCAGGGTCAGCCCTCTGTCCGCCCCTGTCTTGCGAGAGGAGATTGCTGTCCTCCTGGCGAAGGATGCAATCGAGCCGCTCCCTCCAGCCGAGATGGAGAGCGGGTTTTACAGCCCACGCTTCATCGTGCCCAAAAAGAGCGGTTGGTCACGGCCAATCCTAGATCTGCGCGTTTTGAACCGCTGCCTGCACAAGCTGCCGTTCAGAATGCTCACGCAGAAGCGCATCCTCCGGTGCGTTCGTCCTCTGGGTTGGTCTGCAGCATTAGACCTGATGGACGCGTATTTCCATGTCTCCACTCTTCCTCGCCACCGACAGTTCTGCAGTTTGCGTTTGAAGGTCGAGCTTGGCAATACAAAGCCCTCCCCTTCGGGCTCTCTCTGTCTCCGCGGGTCCTCACCAAGCCCGCGGAGGGTGCCTCAGCGCCCCTTCGGCTCGCGGGCATCTGCATACTCAATTTCTTTACGACTGGCTGAATTTTGCCCTCTCTTGATTATGCACAGAGTTGATTATGCACAGAGACAAAGTGCTCTGGCACTTCCACCTGTGGGGGTTTCAGGTCAACCGAGAAAAGAGCAAACTCGCCCCCGTGCAGAGGATCTCTTCTCTCGGGCTGGAGCTGGACTCGGTCACCATGGCAGCGCGCCTCTCCGGAGAGCGCGCTCAGCTGATGCTGTACTGTCTGAGAGAGCTCGACAGTAAAATAGTGGTCCCACTGAAACTATTTCAGAGGCTCCTGGGGCATATGGCATCCGCAGCCGCTTCATGCCGCTCGGATTATTCTATATGAGACCACTTCAGCACTGGCTTCACGATCGAGTCCCCAGACGCGCATGGCACGCGCGCGCACACCGAGTCTCTGTTACTGCGCTGTGTCGCCGCGCCCTCAGCCCTTGGAGCGACCCCTCGTTCCTACAGGCCTGGGTGTCTCTAGAACAGGCGTCCAGTCTTGTTGTCGTTTCAGCAGACGCTTCCAACACGGGCTGGGGCGCTGTGCGTTGCGGGCATGCGGCTGCGGACCTGTGGAAAGGTACCCAGTTGCATTGGCATATCGCCTGGAGCTGTTGGCAGTGTTCCTCGCTCTCCACCGTTTTTTTCCGGTGTTGGAGCGGCAACACGTGCTGGTCAGGACGGACAGTACGGCGGCGGTGGCGTATATCAGCCGTATAGGGGGTATGCGCTCTCGCCGCATGTCTCAGCTCGCCCGCCGTCTGCTCCTCTGGAGTCATCCGCGGCTGAAATCGCTGCACGCCATTCATATTCAGGCAAGCTCAACCGTGCAGCCGATGCGCTCTCACGGCAGCCTTGCGTCCTGGAGAATGGAGACTCCACCCCGAGTCTGTTCAGCTGATATGGGCGCAATTCGGCGAAGCCCAGATCGATCTGTTGCTTCCCCCGAGATCGCTCATTGCCAGTTGTTCTTTCCCTGACCGAGTGCTCTCGGCACGGATGCACTGGCTTACAGCTGGCCTCGGGGCACGCGCAATACGCGTTTCCCCCAGTGAGCCTGCTCGCGCAGTTACTGTGCAAGGTCAGGGAGGACGAGGAACAGTTTGCTGGTTGCGCCCCTCTGGCTCAACCGGACCTGGATGTCAGAGCTCTCCCTCGCGATAGCCCTCCCCTGACAGTCCCTTCGAGAGAGCACCTACTCTCTCAGGGACAGGGCACCACCTGACACCCTCGCCGATCTTTGAAGAGATTTTTAGACGCGAGGAAGACTTAGGTAACCTCCGATTGCGGTGGCTAATACCGTCACTCGGGCTAGAGCCCCCTCCCCGAGCGCGCCTATGCCCTGACGTGAAGTCTATTCACTGAATGGTGTGTCTCTCGCTGAGAAGACCCCCGTAATTTGCCAGATCAGCGTTGTGCTTTCTTTACGCCGAGAGAAGTTGGAGAGCATGCTGTCGCCCTCCACACTCAAGGTTACGTGGCTGCCATCTCCGCTCTTATAACGCGGTGGCTGGCAGCACCGTGGGAACGCATAACCTCATCATCCGGTTCCTCAGGGGCGTTAAGCGAATTAATCCACCCCGCCCCCTCTCATGCCCTCTTAGGATCTCGCAAGCCGCGTCAGATCCCTTCGATCCTCGACTCAGTATTTTTCTGTCCCTGAAGACAGCTCTGCTGGTCGCGTTGATATCGATTAGAGGGTCGGGGACCCGGAGGCATTTTTCGGTCAGTGACTCGTGCCTGTAATTGGGCTGGCTTCTCTCACGTCCTGAGACCCCGCCCGAGATATGTGCCCAAGGTTCCTACTACTCCGTTTTAATACGAGGTAGTGAGCCTGCAAGCGCTGCCCTCGGAGGAGGCAGACCCAGCCCTTCTTATTGTCCAGTTCGCGTTTTGCATATTATCCGGACCGCACTCAGAGTTTAGATCATCTGAGCAGCTCTTCGTCTGTTATAGCGGTCGGCAGCAGGGAAGTGCCGTACCGAAATAAGTTCCCACTAGATTGTGGATGCCTTTCTTTCACTATCAGAGCCGAGATGAGCCGCGTCCCCCGAGAGAGCGTGCGCACTCCACTCGGAGCTTCGCATCCTCTCGAGCGCGCGCACGCGGCGCCCCTCTAACAGACATCTGTAGAGCTGCGGGCTGGGTAACACCCAACACATTTGCAAGGTTTTACAATCTGCGAGTGGAGCCGGTTTCCTCAAGGGTATTAGGTAACCCTTGGTGATTGAGGAAACAATTCGGTAGGGTGTTGAAACACGCTTGCTGCGCCATTTTCCCTAACACGGAGATACGTGCGCCTTTTTATCTGTCAGTAAAGTTCCCCGTCAGGTGAGCCCTGCAGATTCCTCCGTGGCCCCCAGCACTGACTCAGCGGAGGAGTCACTTGCTGGCCCACTACGTTGTAGGTCTGCCCGCTGGTCAGCCCGCGTTTTGGGTAAAGGTGCCTGCTATGCGTGGTCCCCACTAGGCGATCCCATATGCTTATTCAGCCACGGTTAAGTCCCCCCCCCCTGGGCGGACCCGTGTCTTTCCTCCCCGCTAACCACTCTTTTGCTATGCGTACTCCCCCTTCTTAGGGCTAGTCCATATGTAAATTCTGCCATCTATCCCCCCTTGGGTAACGGATGGCCTCCGCAGCGTCCTCCCTATCGGGATTGCACGCTTCCCAACGTACTTCCCAAAAAATATATATAAATCCGTAAAACTTCTGTTGAAGTAGGATAAATTAGGGCCAGGGACACGTTGGAGGACCGCGCCCCCCATGATGTGGGTGCGTCACGCTTGCTTGACTATCTCCTCATCGGGGGTGTTGGTAAGGTGCAGTCATTATGGCGCTTTCAATGGGCTCCCAATGCGTGGATTTTACAATCAAATCCACTTATAGTGCTGAAGTTCCCCCCGAAGGGGAACGTTCGAGGTTACTAAAGTAACCCTTCGTTCCCCGAGGAGGGGAACGGAAGCACTATACTCCGTCGCCATAATGACTGTCCCTTAGCTGTTGAAAGTCTCTTCAGCTTAAAAAGGATAGCGTCTGCTGGCGCCAGGTGAGCTTATATACTCAGTTGATTGCTTATGCCGCTCACCTGCGCAGGCTTGCGCTGCCAATTCATTCTTAATTGGCCCGTTTAATACTCTTTCAGACGAGTAGCTTCTGAACCGAACCTCCCAATGCGTGGATTTTACAATCAAATTCACTTATAGTGCTTCCGTTCCCCTCCTCGGGGAACGAAGGGTTACTTTAGTAACCTCGAACGTTCTCGTGAACCCAATCTTGTGCCTCGTCACACCCCTACTCACTATGGTTAGAATCTGCATCTTAGACTATGGATAAATGCAGTAATTCAGCATATAAATTCTTTGGACTAACTTTAAGATACTTTCAGAAAAAAAACAAAAAAAAAAAAACATCATTCCTTTGCACATATGGCTTTGTAAGCTGACCAAAGGTTTGTGTAATATCTCACTGCACTTGTGTGACATCAGTAAACATATATATGTTTTCTTCCTCCAAAGAATCAGACACTTTGACCAAACTAAGAGAGTTTTGTAGCTCCTCCAGCACAGATGTATGAAGCTCAATGAGGATGACAAGACTCACTCTCTCCATCTATCTCTCTCTCTCTCTCAGTGTCTGCATAAGTGTTCAGAGGCTTACAGCAGCACTGGGATCGGGGATTTTGTTACATCACCAAAGGAGCAGTCAATCACACCAGAGATGTGTGATTAAAAGGACAAGCGCCCACAACGGTGGTTTAGTTTGTGTACGTGTATGTTTGTGTGTGTGTGTGTGTGTGTGTGTGTGTGTGTTTGCGTGTTGGGTGAGAATGAGGAAAGTGTACATGTGTGGGTGGAGATGTGGAGATGCAGAAACAAGACAGGATGGATCTGATGGAGCACACAAAGATATATTTGTGAATCCTTTGTTTGATAACTGTTAGCTTAAAACTACCAAAAAGCAAAGAGAGAGAGAGAGAGAGAGAGAGAGAGAGAGAGAGAGAGAGAGAGAGAGAGAGAGAGAGAGAGAGAGATACAACATTAGGTGCCACAAATAAACTGAATTTAGGGTGACACAGTGGCGCAGTGAGTAGTGTTGTCGTCTCACAGCAGGAAGGTTGCTGGTTTGAGCCCTGGCTGGGTCAGTTGGCATTTCTGTGTGAAGCTTGCATGTTCTCTCAGTGTTGTCCTAGGTTTCCTCTGGGTGCTTCGGTTTTTCCCACTATCCAAGGACATGTACTAGGTGGTATAATAAGTTAAATTGGCCGTAGTGTATGTGTGGGTGTGAATGCATCAGTGTATGGGCTTTCCCGCTGCCTAAAACATATGCTGAATAGGTTGGCGGTTGCGCTGCGGCGACCCCAGATAATAAAGGATCTGAATTCTGAAATCAACGGAATTCCTTAAGACGGATGTGCTACAAAGAAGAAGCCAACTATAAAGTGAGTGGACTTGACAGTTTAGTATAAATGCTCAAATGTGTGTAAGTGCACTGACCATCTCTCAGGGAGGAAGAGGAAATAAATCCCCATTTGCAATTGATCAGTTTTTTCCACTATGCGTAAACAGATTAGCAGCTTTTCATGTGAACCGCAGACTAAAGTCTCTTGTATATTCAACACACAGCCTTTCTTTCCAAATTGAATTTGAAGCTAGAGTGTTTATCTACATTTGGAGAGCTGCGTAAAACATATGCATAAAACATATGCTGGATAAGTTAGTGGTTCATTCCGCTGTGGCGACCCCTGATTAATAAAGGAACTAAGCCGAAAAGAAAATGAATGAATGAAGCTTTATGATGAACAAACTTAATAAACATCCCAAACTATCCTGTGTGCTGAGGTAAATGTTTTAAATGTTTGTGTGTACATATGATGGAGCTTTTGTGAAGTACCAGAGAAATCAAAATCTGACACACACATACACTCACAGAAGATCTGCAGTGAACTGTAATCTATCATTTACATAAGTTATCATCACCCAGATAACACTAATCTCATGTGAATGGGGCTTTGGTCCAAACAGTTTGAATAATGTTAAAAATAATCAACTTTCTAACCCAAATAACAAGCATTTTAACACGTATATTATCTCCTTGCTCTCTCCTTGCAATAATGTATGTCCTAAATGAATTATTGTATTTCCTTCAACTGCTTGGGTAATGTCATGGCCCATTTCAGGTGCAACCAAAGATAAAATTTATAATCAGTCAGTGCAACAGAAATATATCTTCGTGTTTTTAAGAACAGCTTCATATCATGAGTACCCATAAAACCCCCTATATATTAATTATTTTTGTTTTGACTTCTTTTCCCTCAATTTACAGCCCAAAAATAGTTGCTTGTTATTTGTATATTTTTACGTTTTACTAAACTGACCTAATATATATATATTTTTTTTTTCAAATATTTTTTAATACAATTTTAGAACTAATTAATATTTTTAAAAACATAAAAAACAATAAAAATAAAAAAGTAGATTAAAGAAAAAAAGCTATCGTTTCCATCACCAGTTTGTAAGTCAACAACCATGCAGATATTGATGTGCAAGGAAGTGACATACAAAAAAATAATAATTAAGTAAAATCCAGTTTTCTTCATTATACTTATTCTTATATCTTTAAAACATTTAATTTGCATTCAACATAATTAAAAATATATTAATAATTAAATAAATATAAGTTTGTTTTTTTTACATTGCAGCCTTTATAGCCATAACTTACTTATATACAGTAAATAATCATAAATAGGAGTAAATTATGAATAAATAGTACATAAAAACCCACAAATTCTCCTTTGGATGGGCAAATGCTTTGCAAACATCAGACCTGACAGAAAATCTGTTTACACGACTTTAAATATTATTCCCTATTTCATGCATTTTCAGTCCCAAGTATGATGTGACATTCTTTTCAGTCATAAACAATAAATATTTTAATATTTTTTTCTTGTTAAATTAGAGGACAACTTAATATTTGGGACTGCAAATGCATACAATTAAAAGTCTACGATGTTGAAAGCGTCTAAACAACTGAAAATGAAAGCCTTTGAAAATGATGACATTGTGCACATACATAGTATGTGTTTAGGGGAGTGTAAATTAAAGGCAAGAACAAATAAACATACACAACAAT
The DNA here is from genome assembly GCF_052040795.2 of Danio rerio. Lineage (NCBI taxonomy): Eukaryota > Metazoa > Chordata > Actinopteri > Cypriniformes > Danionidae > Danio > Danio rerio. Next base: position 17,071,013 of record NC_141043.1, read on the forward strand.
GGCAGATTACAAGGTAGAGTTGTTGTTTAAGTGTTTCTCAATGCTTTATCAGCAAAGTGTGGATTTACTTCATATAATAAGCAAAAGTGGAGATGCATATTACACACATAGCAAATTATACATACACATAAGTCTTTGATGACACATCTTTACTTCCCTACAGGTACTATTTACTAAAATGATGACAGTACCAAATACTGGCCAGGCCATTTTTGCATACAGCTGTAAACACGTGTAAATATGTTTTGAAATTGTTGTCATGTAGATGTAAAATTTTTTCAAAACGCAAGTGAAAAAACTTTTTGTTCTTCAGCGGTCTCAGTATATTTACTTGGGGCACATCATATTTCAAATATAAGTGTTCAAATTTATTCTAACAAAACAATCACACCAGAGTTTGTTTTAGTTTAGCAAAATCTGCGTGAACACAACATCACAAATTTTGTCTGAAACCATTGGCAATTAAAATAAAACAGAAACTGACCTCAAAGCCTAAAATACTTATTATCTTTCCAGTGTAAGATAAACGAAGTCATACCGCATTAATACAACACAACCAGGAAGAAATAACAACACGATTGTCACTACACCTCACAAAATATCCCATTAAACGTTTCCCAAAGCAAAACTAACACGCACATACCTCATATGCATACCGCGTGTGAATATGGATCTGACAGCGCTGTTTATATCACGTAACAGCTTTCCCTCTATGTCACGGGATCCTGTGAAGAGATTTCATTACTGACCGACTGCTGAAGCAGTGTCTCTCTTATCGTCAGCTGTCAAACTCAATCACGTCGCCCATCATCTCTCTCCGCCTGTGTGTGTTTTAATCATCTGTCATAGTTCAGTACTCTCCACTACAAGGAGCTGTGGAGAAAACTAATTACAACACTCTGCATGTTCTCTTCAATCACAAATGTGTGAAATATTAATCCAATGGCAGCACAAAGAGCCTTTCATCCTATTATTTCTGTATATTTCATTATTTCATTCCTCTTTCCCATTGAAGTCTCAGAGAGGTGCGGCTGTGAAGGAGAACACACACACATGCTGAAAAAACAGCTTGTGATCTTGCAGTAATGTTCAAATTACTGACATATAAAAGGCCATTTTAGAATGTCCAATATATATATATATATATATATATATATATATATATATATATATATATATATATATATATATATATATATATATATATATATATATATATATATACATTCCAAATGTTGATTAGAACAAAAACTCCATTTATTATGTAAAATATTCCTTCTATCATGGGGCATTGCTTTTATTTAGTTTAAATCATTCTTAATCAGGCCAATGCTGTTGGTGTTGTCAGTCTGGCAACCTGCACTTACGTGTGTTTTATGTAATGTTCAAATTACTGACAAATAAAAGGCCATTTGAGAATTTTACAGCCAAATCACTGAAGCATCAGTCATTTTTCTGAAATAATAATTAAAATGACCTTAAATAATAAAGGAGTGGCTTTGAAATGTAAGAATAAAGTTTCAAATATGTGTTGTTTTAGTTGTAGCATTGCAAACATGGTGGAATCTTCCACTAATCCAGTAGAAATGTATTACAAATTTAGTTGTTTTTGAAGTGCCTAAACACGAACACATCAAATCCCTGAGTGGGAGTTGTTATTTGTTTTGTTATTTTAAATGAAGTCACGTTTTTCATTTGATTTTAAGTGCCATAATAGAGAAAGCTCTCTTAATGCTGCGTTGTTTTGATTTGTAAATCCATCTCTCACTCTTTCTCGTTCCCCCTCCAATCACAACATCTATTCACACTGGACATAAAAACACAGCAATCACACTTAATTACACTTTTCATTAATCATGCTGTCATGAAACAGACAGAAGCTCATAGATTAACACACACCCACAAACCCAAACAGTTTTTCGGCATACTTTACACCATGTCTGACCGTGTCTGTTTGAATTCTCTCTTTCATCCCCTGCGCCCTCACATCAACTTTGGGCAAAACAAAAACAAACGAATGTGATTTAGACATTGATTCGAGGCAAACATGTTATTAATATATTCATTTAAGGTGCTGTGTGTAAGCTTTTGACTATTCTAAAGCATAAAAATACAAAGTCTGCAGATGCTGAAGTCAGATATTCTGCTTTGAAAATGTTTGTTTTATTGAATTTCATTGATTCAGTCATGAAGGCTCTCATAATGTGTGTCCATGACCAAAATGCGAACTGGTCAGTAACAGCCTCCAAAATGTGACACAGACTCAGAGTTCCACATGAGGTGGTTATTAATTAGAAAGTAACATAAATATTATAAACGTACATTGTAACCTTATGTCCTAACAACACGCTACGTGGCAAGATATGCAATGATAAGCATTTTGGCTGTTTTTATCAGAAAAAACACAACAGAAGTTTAAATAAAGCCATTCAGAATCTCAGAATAGTGCACTCATTGCACTCCAATGAATTGGGGAAGTCTATAATCTTATAATTACATATTAAACTCCTTTAACATGATTGAATGTTCATGCTGAATCACTGATATGTGTTGGCTTGCACTGAGTCACAACTCTAAAGCTCAATTTCAAAGTTTTATTTTATATTCAAGATCTGAGATGAACGACTGTATCTGCTGCTGCTTTCAGTAGTATGTCAAAAATGTAGTTGCTTTTATTTAGAACACACTTTAAATCAGTTTTTAGCTTGATTGTCAGGCAGGCCAATGCTGTTGGTGTTGTCCGTCTAGCAATCTGCACTTATGTGTGTTTTTAACCAGGAGTGCAATATCTAATTCAACCAGTGGGTGTCAAACTTACATGCTGCACCTTTAAGCCAAATAAAACAATACAATAAGCTGGATGACACATTATACAGAGAGATTTTAGTATTTTTTTTTCAATGGCTGCAAACATTGTTATGAAAACATGTTTACATTGACATTTACTATTTTAGCAGATACTTTTTTTTTCCAAAGCGACTTACAAGTGATTATGAAAGAGGCACTTAAAATCATTAGAGAGCAGCAGTGTGAATGCGATGACTAATTTAGTTTAGAGTTTAGTTTTTCTCTAACAAGTGTCACCTACAGTACAAGTGGTTTGCCAACCCTACTCACTTGAGTGTAGTGAACTAAATATTGCACAATATTTCCAAAAAACATGGAATATTGATAAGAAGGTGTCTGGTGCACACGGAGAGGAGAGCCTGTGTCCTACTGGTGTTTTTTTTTTTAATGTTTCAAAATGAGCATCAAAATTGTCAAGAAAGATGATTTACGTGAAACTACAAGTGGCATATTTGTTGATTTAAGTATTTTAGAAGCTGCTAATCTACTGGTATTTCCAAGCGAAACTATCTTTAGGATTTACAGAGAATGATCTGAAAAAAACAAAACACAAAAATAGTTCTGTGAACAAAATTGCCAGATGAGCTACAGCAGCAGAAAAAAAGAGAGTCCAGCGACTGCTGAGAAGATCAAACCGAGGCAACAATTCAAATGTGATCCCTGAAACTGGACAACGAAACCAAGGCAACAATTCAAACGTGATCCTTGAAACTGAACAATGAATGATTGCCTTATGAGTCTCTGCTATGACATTCGAATGGTTGGTTCAGAATTTGATGTAAGGCTGCATTTACACTGCAGATCTTGATGATCAATTCCGATTTTATGACTGTATCCGATTTTATGATGATATGCTTACATCATCTTTTAAAAGTGACTCGTATCCGATCGTCTGCATTTACACAGCACACGGCAAAGGCGCAATGACGCAAAGGCGCAAAAAAGAGCGGGTGCTGACTATCAGCTGATAATTAAAGAGTGCTCCTTTCTCTTTTCCTGTATGTAATCTGTCCGCAGCTTTTGACAAGCTGTTTCACCATAGTTTATGACAAAAAGGTTCTCATTCGTCCATCTTCTTTTGATATATTGGCTTTTTTAAACCTTTAGGCATCTTAATGCAATGTCCATGGCATGATTTATGTATGTGATGTATGCACTTGTTTTATATTAATTTATATTGGTTACGTGGCTAGCATTGCGCTCTCTCGCTCTCATTATCATGCTTAAATACCTGTGCTATATGACAATATAAAAGCTGTTTTCGTCCTTGTGTATAAGATTTAAGGTTTGCAACTCTGCTAAAGTCTGTTCTGAAATAAAAGTGTCAGACTTGACGTCATTTGCTATGGTTTTTAATGACGCGCAACTCGCATTTACAGGTTAAAATCCGATCTCCCTGCTTACATTGCAGACACAGAAACACAGAACACAGAAACACAGAAACACAGCTACATTATAGGTTCCAGCTTCTGTACTGTGCGCAGGGATTGTTTACCTTTTTATCTCCTACGTCTCAGATGTATCGTGCTGTTGTGTATTACTTCGCTATGATAACAAGCAAAACCAGATTAAACCATTGCAAGAAGTTTAAACAATCACTGTAAACACTGCTGGGCTTCTTGGCATGCCAGACATAAGCTTTGCTATCACTGCATTCAATCCAAGAAGTTCTGCAGCTGAACGCAATGTGTTTGTTTAAAATCCACAAGACTGCATATTATACATATTTTTGGGTTCATGTGGGGAAACTTGTGTCATGACTTGTTAACGGATAAACGTGTTGATGAACACCACCTTTCCGTAGTCCTTGGGCTATTGATGAAGTCATTAGTTATATGGTGGGCCATGAATCTGAGCGTCGAGGCTGTGGGGTTAACGCTTCTGCCATTACACACCTATTCATCATCTTTAATCTGTGCCTTGTGGAGCTTTTTCCCTCTCTCTCTGTATGTGTGTGTGGTTAAGTCTGGTAGTGTTGGTGAGATTGGCTGGCCTCCAGAGGCTCAGTGAAATGCCAGCAAAATGACAGACTGGATTATGATGTATAGAGAGAAAATGTCAGCAAGGACATTGCGTGAGTACTGATGATATTGTATATAAGGAAGGAAGGAAAGAAGAAAGGAGAAAGAATGAAAAAAAAGAAAAATATTTACAATAAAAAAGACCAAACAAATGTAACAAATATAAACACTAAAAAAAAAGACAAAAAGAACAAGCAAATAAAGAAATTAACCAAAAAAAAAAAAATGAACGTGATTGAAGAAAACAAACAGAGCTAAAGTAAATGGAAAGAAAACATAATCAAAGCATTACACGTGAACCCTAAAAAATTAAGACAAACAAATAAACAACAAAAACGTGAATAAACAAATAAAAACAATCAACTATTAAAAAAAAAAACCCATAAATGAACAAAGAAAACAAAAAAGGACAAATAACAATGAACAATAAAATGAACGTGATTGAAGATAACAAACAGAAGTAAATGAAAGGGGAAAAAAAATTAAGCATTTCATGTGAATCCACAAAAATTGAGACAAACAAATAATAAAAACATGTAAATGGACAAATAAAACAATCAAACTACTGAAAAGAAATGAATGAAAGAGTTAAGTCCAATGAAAACAAATAAACAAATTAACCAATGAACAAAGCATAAATGAAAAAGAAAACAAAATATAATACATAAAAATGAACAATAAAATGAATGTGATTATAAAAAACAAACAGAAGACAATGAAAAGGGAAAAAATTAAAGCATTTAATGAAAACCCCGAAAATTGACAAACAAAAAAAAAACATGTAAATAAACAATCAAACTAAAATCAAATTACTTTAGAGAAATGATTGAGAGTTAAGTCCAATGAAAACAAGCAAACAAATTAACCATTGAAAAAAAGAAAACAAACAAAAAACTAAACTAATTTATAAACAAATACAACAAGAAAACAAAAACAAACAAACAAATGAGGAACAAAAACCATGTAAAAAGAAAAAGAAAGAAAAACAAACTGAAAAATGAATAAATAAAAACAAATAAGTTGAAAAAATTGAAAAAAAAATTTATTTGAAACATGAATGAAATAATGAACGATTGAATTGAACCACAAGCATATATATATATATATATATATATATATATATATATATATATATATATATATATATATATATATATACAGTGTATATATATATATATATATATATATATATATATATATATATATATATATATATATATATATATATATATATATATATATATATGAAAAAGATAAAAAATTCATAAACAAAGATACACAGAGAATGATTAGATCTGCAACTCAACAAATCCCACCCCTATTGTTTACAGACACCCCAGGAATAAACAATGATCCTGCATTATCTTCTGCCGCATAACAACAGTTCACAGTTGTATGAGAATACACATGGGAATATTAAACTACACACAACACAGCTCTGATGACACATGCACCTCTGTCACTCTGCCTACACCGCATATTAATCATGGCTTTAACTACAGCCATTATACAAACACACACACACAACCTCCAACTCAGCAAAACTCTCCAGCCTACACGCTCATCTCAAACGCCCATCAGTTCTGCTCCCATCTGGTCTCAAACACCTGGGAAATGATAAGTGTTTCTTTTTGTCAAGTCACTCAAACACTTCTGCCGACTCAGCGAAATCCACTTCAGTCCCTGGATCAGTGAAAAGCGGCGAAATTCAAACCAGCGCCGGGTGGACTCTGTGACCTCTCTGTGAGCTTCTACACTGATCCTGGATCAGTCGATGCCACTGTTTAAACAAGCAGTAATTGGGCCTCCGGGGTGACTGTGCTCAGCTGTAATCCTGTCTGTGCTGTGACTCATGACGGTGAGCGGCTGACCCGGGGTCAGTGAAGCGGCATGTAGCCAATTACAACAGAGCACAAACTCGAATTAAAGACATGATCTGGAAACAGCAGCAGCGCTAACAGGTGGTCAGCCGCACAGAGTTGACACATTCAGCGCTAACAGCTCAAGGACGGGCTTTTAAATGCCAAAACTCATGCAAATTAAGCATTAAGTCATTCATTGCAATTAGACATGTGATGATTATATAATGTAGCTGTGAAAATGATGGTATAGTCTGTAAATAGTCTACAAAATGTATTTTGCTTTTGAACTGCACATCCTTCAAGAGTTCACAACCCAAAAAAAAAAAAAAACATAAAAACACCAAATCAAAGAAAGATAATGACAATATACACATAAACAAAATATGAACAATGAACTTAAAACAACAGCACAAAAAAAAAACATAAAAACACCAAATCAAAGAAAAATAATGACAATATACACACAAACAAAATATGAACAATGAACTTAAAACAACAGCACAAAAAAACTGATGAATTAAAAGTTAATAAAAGTGACAAAATGATCATGCCACAAAAAGCCAAACAAGAAAATGAAGAACAAATGAAAAGTAAGAAGAATCAAAAAGTGAATTAACAACAACAACAAATATATAAATTCGGCTGAAATATAGCAGTATTTGAAGTTACGCAGCTTGTTTTAGCAGTAAACTCCTGCATTCTTAGTTAGATTGTAATAAAAAATGGTTTAGTTAACTTTATTTTAAAACTTGAGTAAACCGGTTGCCTTAGGATTATTTATTACCAAACCTGTGAGCATAATTAACAAATCAAAGTTATAACAGGTTTTCTCAGTTTTTGAAGTAAAGCTAACTTGTCACTTTTAAAGCAACATGTACTCACTTATGTGTAACTTATCCCTTTTTACAGTGTAGTTTCACAGAAAACATCTACCATTTATGCTAATGCTAATGCAATTACCCTGTACTTGCTCTCCTTCAACAAAACAACTACATTTTTAGGCTGACATTCTTTTAACTAAACACTTATATTAACCCAGCATGCGTTCAGAGACTTAGATTCCTGAGGGTGTCCAAAGACATAAGCGCTAACATATTGGGCCCATCACACACTTTACCCTGGTTTAACCCAATCCTCCGGATAAACTCTTTTTTTTTTTAGAAAACTGTCCACCAGAGAATTAACCACTTTTGGCCTCAGATCTCCATCTAAACTCTTGCTGCTAAAGCCTGCGCTAAGCTAAAGAGGCCTGGTGCTAGCCTACTGATATAAGATCTGCTTTCTGGGGGTGCTAATGACCAGACTGATTAATAATGCATAGCATTACCTCGTCCACATCTGCCTAATTGCCATGATTTGTCGCTCCCAGCAGAGAAAGAGTTTAAAATGAAATCCATACCCTGGGTGAGGGATGTGGCGCACACGACACACAAACACTTATACGACACAGCAAATCTGAGATGAGTAATTTAGAAATGAATTATTTTCAAGCCTGTCTTACAGGAGAAGGTCAATGACATGTCACGTGACACTTATACATGATGTGGCTATAAAAGAAATAAATAAAATAAAAAAACTCCATATTAAAAAAATGCTCTCTTTGAACTCCCTTGGGAGCGTAGACTGCATAACAGTTTTATTTATATATTTTAAAAACTTCTATATATATATATACACTGTAAAAAATTGCTGTTAAAAAACGGTCAGATTCTACGGTAAAATAATGTTTTTTCACTAAAACAGTAATATTCTGTTAAAAACAGTGCTTTCTGGGTAACATTTTTGTCTTCGAGAAAGTAACCAACTGCAGAAAACTGTGAGCTAACAGAGTTCAGATTCGATGTTTTGAAGTCTGTGTTTGAAATCACACTTTGTGTCCTTGTTCACTATTTCATACACTAGTTAACTAATATAGTTCACCTGACAGAGTTAATGAACACTAATGAGTGAATTCAGACACTGAAGAACACCTGCTGTTAATAATTACAATTACTGAAGAAAATAAACAAGAAACACAAACAGTGACTTGAGTTACAGCATTAAATAAAATCAAATAAAATAAAACAGCTTCAGTCTCAGCAGAGGATCATTAAACAACTCCACAAACAACAGCAGACACACACTTATTACTGACTGATTTGACTTCCATACTATTCTCATTGAGATCCAACAGAAATTAAGGTGTTTTTTGTGTCACCGTAATGGAGTGAGGGGCTGATTTAGTTGGGCTCTTCACCCTTGAACTTTTTAATTCAGACTCTCCAATTACTATAATAAAGAGTTAACAAAATGCTTTTATTATAGCAATAAAGTTGGAAAGTCAATAAATAGAGAAACCTATTAGTCTGAAATTAGTTCTGATAAATGTTTTGGTATAAATCTGGATGAAGGACCTCATGCAATAGATTTTATGCTTAGTTGCAGGTATTAATTTAATTAATGAGAAGTGGAAACAGAAAAGATACCTCTGTAATTACTTAACAGTTAAGAAATAACATACAAAGACAGTTCAGTTTTGACAAATACACACTCAGACCTCATGAATCTGACCTTGTATCTCAACAATGGTAACATCTCAAATGTTTCATGCTGCAATGCATGCTGGGAGTGGCACGGTACCAATATCCCAGCATGCATTGCGGTATAAATAAATGTTGTATAATGGTCACACAGTTTTCTTTATTTGTGTTTGATTCTGCTGTTGTTTATGTTTAGACTTTCAGTTGCCTGTTTGTGAGTTAAACTGTTAATTTTGTTAGTTGTCACCATTATTGAGGTTCATATGCTGATTATTGATGTCTCTTTGAGTGTGATATACACCGTAGAGCAGTGTTATTGTCCAAGATATTCTTAAAAACTTCCAGAAATCATTGCCATATATAGATATATTATGTAAAACAATAGATTTAACATTGAATAGGAGCAGTAAATTTTATTATACTAAATGAGAACAGACTCTGCCATTTAATAGCAACATGAACATCATCAGATCTTATTTAGGTTTTTGGCTGGCTTGCTACAACAAAGGAGCTTTTTAAACAAAGTTCTTAACAATTGCAGCAGCCAAGATATACAAATGTTAAAAATGACAGGGCTAAGAGCCCAACTAAAGCAAACTCTGTTCTCCATGATGGTGACGTAAAACTTTAACTTTTTCGCAAGAAGAACTTTAGTAGATGTTATACAAAAATACATGTATTAAGTAATAAGTGTAGCTGGTGATGATGTTTGTAGAGTTGTTTAATCATCCGCTGAACATTTAAATGATTTAATCATTTGTTGTTCTTCAGGTTATTTCATTATAAAGCTGTGACTAAAGTTTTGTATGTTCTGTTCTTGTTTTTTCCCTTCAGTATTTCTTCATTTGTTCATTGTTAATCCTCAATTATCATTTAATTAGTCAGTTAATTAATGAATTTACTTCAGCTTTGCTCCATGTTTCTTGAACACTCAGTAGTGTGGACACTTCAATTAAAACTGAAGTATAGGCTCTGGGGTTTAAAGGGTTAAAGGTGTGAGAGGTAAAAACACAGTGTAAAAATGTATTTTAACAGTAATATACTGTTAATTTACACTACGGAAATAGACTGTAAAAAAACAGTATATTGCTGGCAACCACAGCTGCCAGTAGATTACTGTTAAATCAAGGAAAAAACAGTATTTTACTGTAAAACCTGAAGCTAATTTCTTCTGTGTGTCACCGTTGTGGAGGAGAGTAGAGCCAGTGTATGAGTTAAAGATGAACAATGAACTGCTGAAGTTATTCTGCATGTTTCTCTATTTAAAGACAGCGGCTGTTTAGTTGCTGATGCAGTCAGAATCTCTCTGGTGATTCCAGATTTACATGTATGTGTGCTGTTGCGAAAAATAAGACATTAGAGTTAAACCGAACTTTTCTAATTAACTAAAATAAGTTATCATTATAAGTATGCTTCTAAGCATATATAGCACATTACTTCATAAACTCATTCAGCAGTTGACCAAGTTGAGGCAGTTGCTTTCAGTGAGCAAAATGAGTTCACTTGAGTATTGTGTAAATCAATGTAGTCCATGTATTTTTACAGCAACATACATATATTCCCTATGACTTCAAGACACGTTTTTGGCTTTACATCGAACCTATATATATATATATATATATATATATATATATATATATATATATATATATATATATATATATATATATATATATATATATATATATATATATAATTTTTTTTTCTCACCATAGTTGTGAATTGTATCGCATTTATTGGGGTTTGTGCATTGCGCAATGATCATCGGGCTCATCCTCGTGATTATGTTTTTAGTAAATATTTGATTGGAGAACTCGTGGGGCCCTCCCAGAAATGCGGGGCTCTAGGTGACTGCCTACTGTATATTGCCTGTTGGACGGGTTGGCACTGATTTTCCCCAGTGTTTGTAATCTATAGGTTACTACTGTAAGAAAACATTAGCATTTGGTACATACTTTCAGTATTATCTTTGCTTGAAATGACACGTTCTAGTCCCGTTTATGTAAAATAGGCCTGCTCCTTAGCAGGCTCAGCTACCAGAACTGTTACAACTACAACTCTTGGATGAGTTTTGAAGAACAAAACAATCCTGAATCATGTCAAATTGTCTATAAACAAATCCAGCTAACTGAGTAATCCACATACAAAGAACAAATACTAGATTGACAAATATTGCAGCTCATAATGTACTTTTGAGGATTTTTAGGGGAATGTAGTTGTTTAGATTGCAACTATGTCGTTTATTTATAAGGATAGTGTCTATTTTAAATATGTATAATTTCTGAGACAACGCAATTGGCGACCATTTGCCTTTCATTGAGGCAGGAAAACGGGTAATTTCTAACTACAACTAATGAAATCATCATTAAATTGGTAAGTGACTTTGTAAGTCTCTTTCTTTTGTATGTTGTAGTGCTGTTTTAGTACCATATAATTGTAGTGTATTGAGTGTGAGATGGGACTCACATATCAGGAATGTATTTATTTTGTATTACTTAGTTCATATTAATTTGAACTTTTATTAATACATTTTTTTAAATAAAATCTCCAAATAGTCTTTTGTAAAGGGGATTATTTTTTAAGAATATGGATGCCACTAATAGACCTCTCATTCTCTGACCAGGTTAGATGTATTTTCATTGAAAGTGTGAATGCACTCATAATCGTGTTGGCAACAATGGCGTTTACACTAAGTTTTGTATTTTCTGTTTTTTATATTGTTTTAAGGTTTTGTGACTTTAGATACTTGTAATCAGTGTATAGCTGACAGAAATAGCTGACTTTTCCCAGCCCAAAAGCTTTCCAAAACCTGACCAAAAATGTAATGATTATTTTATTTATTTACAATTTATTTCAATCAAAATAACCTAGTTACTTTGACTGTTAATATATAATATATATATTTAAAACCATACAGCAACCAACACCAGCAGTCACAGAACCGCAACTTAACCAGATCACATCGAAACAACGATTACTCTACTTATTAGAGTATGTTTTACTTTCAAAATGGGGTATAAATTCTTTGCATTTGAGGTTTTAAATTCTTTTGAACATAATTGCTGCTTGACAATCAAACAACGCTTCATTAGGCACTGTGTGATGTGTGTGCATGCAAAAAGAAGACAGATTTGTCCGGGGAGTCAGATTTGGATTCAACTTTCCTTCACCTCCTCTTGTGGGTTGGGTCATAGGGTTTGCGATATGAACTGATCACTACTAACTGAATGAAGTATGAACACACAGTTATGCTTTAAGTTGAATATAAAATTTACAATTTAAAACCGCCCAATTTTGTCATTTTTTACCCACAAAAGCGAAATCTAAACGACCCAATCTGGCAACACTGCTTGTCATTTCCATTTGTTCACAGTATTTGTTTCGTTTTTACAGATCTAAATCTGGTAATATCATTAAGTGGACTTGAGCTAACATGAACTTAAAATCATTAAACATTACAGTGTTTTAGTTGGAAAACTTTGTTCTTGGCTTGACAAAGGCACGTGTATAACATGTCACGAACATAAATGAGTAATTTGTTTTTATGTTTCTAAAATAAATTAGCATGATCTAGCCTAGTTGCTAGACTTTGTTAGTGATAAACATATAAAGTTCTGAAGGTATTAAACTAAATTGATGCAGGTTAATTTTTTAGATATTTACAGTTTGCAGATTTTGATCCAGTCAATGAAAGTCTATAGACCAACTACTGGTTTGTAAACATTCAGGATGCGCATGCAGCAGCGAGGTGGCAGAAATAAACTGGGAGCGCTAGCATTTACAGCAAGGGAATGACATCCAATGCGGTATTTGTTGTTGAGAAATAAATTACAGTATATTGATTACATATATATATATATATATATATATATATATATATATATATATATATATATATATATATATATATATATATATATATATATATATATATATATTATTTACATAATGCTTTCAGCGTATTATAACAGCTTGTCACCCAGTGATAAGCACAGTTATTTGGCAAAGTTAATGTTAAAGTAAGCGGCGTTCGTCTGACAGGTCCATTTGCAATAACGCCCATTGAAAGGATATTGGATAAGACAAAATGGCCAAGCATTGAGCCCGAAATATACAATATGTTATTGAAACTCCAAGTGATTTTACAAGAGAAAAGTTAAAGGCCTACAAGTCTTTGGATGCCTACAATTTTGTTCTGTGTCGTCATGTGCAAGAAATATTGTTCCATGATTACCCATTCAAAACTTTGTAGTGCTAAAAACCGAATCTCTGCTTAGCCAAAGACAAGGAAAAAAAGACACAACTGTACAAGGCCTGGGTAATCATAAACAAGCAAAACTATTGCACTCTGACAGTGAACTGCACCTGTACGGCAAAGTATGTGAACTTACATTTTTACATTTCAATCTAAGCATTCAGTGTCTGCAGTTTAATTTCCCATATTTAACAGTTTTTGCTGAAATCATTGCTGCAATCAAAAATGAGTAATGTGTATGATTCAGCATAGAGTGAACTTACCTGATAAAAAATAAGAACTGCAGAGTCGAGCATTTTTAATTAGGTCCTCACTCCATTCACCTCTCTTTTAACCAAAGACATTTGCATTTGGCAATAAAAGCAGTGTGGTGTACGGTAAAATTTAAGTTTTTTTATTTTTGGACTTTCGATTATGGCATCCTACTGTACAACACAGCATGTTTGCTATTACAACCGGTCATGTGTGACGTAGGTTGGTAATTCTCGGATTCATTTATTCAGGAAAACTATACAGTATATCTTATCAGTAAAATGTACAGCATAAAACTTCAAATTAGCCTAACATCTAATGAGTGTTTAATGGTTGTAGATGGAAAGCTGTAGGTAGAGATATCAAGGGTCTGATTTATATAATTTGTGTAGGAACCTTCCTTAAAGTGAAGATACATCATCATACATTTTCATTTATTTTTAATGATTATGCCCTATAGGATTATTTAAAGTGGTTCAATAAAGTCAACATTTAAGTCAAATATGTTTACTTAAAGTATTCACATTTCTGCCCATGTTTTGTGCATATTTATAAATGAGACCAGAACAGGAAGAAACTAAAATCAGGCTTACATTGTGTTTTACACAATGTGCTACACTTTAATTGTCCGTCTATGTTTGTGCCTTTAAGACTAATGTGAGACTCATTTTCACTTTCAAGCCATTAACTGAAATGAAAGTCGTGAAATTCATAAAAAAAAAGAGGTTCCACTTGCAATTTGTATTTCCAGAGCTTTCTTCTTATCCTTGTATTATCAGAGTTTTATGTATTTAAAAATAAATAAAAAAAACATTACTTTAATTGTATAAACGAATGTATTATTATTATTATTATTATTATTATTATTATTATTATTGATAATATTATTACATTTTATAATGAAATTATTACTATGAAAGCATTCTAATTTCATATAACGCTATGGAGTTCAACGCTGAAAACACTAGTGAATCTGCTCCTGTCTTGATTTCCTCAAAGATGTATTCTGTATCTGTTAAGCGACAATATGTTTACTTAAAAAAAAAATCAACATTTAACTGAAACATTTAATTTGAGGTAACTCTTTTGTAGCTTAACAATAAAACAAACAAACAAAAAATTATGTCAAATTTGAAATGACCATCTCTTTTAAAGGCATTCCCCATTATTCTCGCTCTTCTCACAGATGGAAAGGTAAGCCAAATTAGAGGTTACCATGGGCCAACTTTGGGCCCTAGTTTAGGCATCTCTGACTAGGTGAAGGAAAATGTTTCAAATCTTACACTGCCAGAATCACAAGAGCCATTAATCAGCATTGGATTATAAGAAGATTTAAGGATTTTCAAAAATGGTCTCAGGTAGCCAAAATCACGCAACATGAGCCTGGCTTTAAATCATTAAAGATGCATCTTTCACTTGAGATAGGTCTTGTCCTTTAATCAGATTATATGGTTTACATAAGTCACATGCAATCATTTCAATACTTTTTCCATTTCAAAGATTAAACATCGAAGTTTCTATTTTTGTATGAAAACAGCTACAAGTATATAATTCAGAATGTCACCTTATGAGTTACATGGTTTAACATAAATAAATTAATAAAAAATAACAGTCTGCTGACAGAATGAAGATTTCTGAATGAATGATCCATTTAAGTTGAACGAGAAAGTGTTAATACAGCAAAATGAAGAAAGAGATGGAGAGAGCAGGAGGACGGAGTGGAGACAAACACCGAGTCTCCGAGGCGCCACAGAAACAAGATCCACTCCCTAAGGAGAGAGAGAAATAGAAAGAGAGAGAGAGAAGAGAGAGACAGAGAGTGCTGAGGAGCTCATCCTTCTATATCTCATAGAGCATCATTTCAGGGATTTCTCTGTTTTTTCATCAGGTTGAAGATGAGTGGAGCAGATACTAAATATGTGCGTGTTAAATATAGTGTTCAGTTCAAGGACAATATTTTGCTGGTAAAACTAAAGAAACAACACCATTTTCAGCCTTTCTAAGACATTATCTAGCTATGGTGGTCACTGTGATGACTTAAACATGCTGATATTCTGAGCCAAATGATACAAAGTGAAAATTGGGGAAATGAAATAGGGTTTGGATTTAGACAAAGCAATTTAAGCAAGTGTGAAAACAGCTTTGGTGACATGTTTCCTTACAGAGTCTCCAATATAGTCAACCGATTGTGTTAGTCTATGAATTAAGATTGAACTCTAAAAATGACTACCCTTGTGAAGAAAAAGAAGTGTGCTCAATTGTACTCAATGTGAGTGTAAACTTGTGATTCACATACTTAAAGGTCTCGTGAAGTGCTTTGAAATGTGCATTATTTTAAATGTTTGACGTAATCTAAATTGAAACACCTTGAAAAGATAGTGGGACATACTGTAGCTCCTCCCCTTTGATAAAAAAACAGCCAATAGCGTTTTTTATATTTTAACAGCTCACAGGGAAAACAAGACTCTAGATGTGTGTGTGTGTGTGTATAATGTGTATATACTCCTAGTATTCAATAATGATGAGCTACAGCTGTGTGTGTGTAATCAGGAGGTGAGCTAAAACTGGTGTGTGAGTGCAGTGCATAATGGGATATGTGGTTTCTGAAAATGACAGGAAGTTTTCTCCAGCGATCCGCGAGTGCTACATCACAGTAGCATCCACACAAGCTACATTTACTGTTTGCGGATCAATAAGTGACGCCACAGATATTTACAGAGCTGTGAAGCCGATGTCTAGCCGATGAAAGTAAATCCATATGATGATTACGGTGGTCGAAAACAAACATTTTGGTGAGTACTGCCACTTCTTGCTCCAGTCCGTCACCAACCAATTAGGCTAACACAAGAAATTTGCTTGATGAAAAGATGACTGAGGGAGAGAAGTCATTTCTGAAGCAAGATTCCTTGTGACCATACCTCGAGAAGCACATGTTAAGATGCAATAACTATAATTCTAATGCTGTGCTCAAAAATACTTCAGTAATCTACACTCTCAGAAATAAAGATATGGGAGTTGTCACTGGGGCGGTACCTTTTCAAAAGGTACAAATTTGTACCTAAAAGGTCCTTATTAATACCTCAAGGGTACACACTAGCACATTAAAACTACAAAAGGGTTCCTCTTAAAAATGTTAGGTACTAATATATATATTTAAGGTGCCAGTATGTAACCTGTAAGTACAAACATGTACCTTCTGAAAAGGTACCACCCCAGTGAAAGCTTGTGTACCTTTGTTTATTTCTGAGATTGTATAAATACTATAATTTTTTTTAAATAACACAATATTAAAGTACTCAAATTAATTGTTTACTGTAGTAAAGGCTAAAATATACTATGGATATTACTGTTAGTTCATGATAGTTTCTACTACTTTATGTAGTGTAATTCATTAGTGAAGAGTTGTAAATATATATAAAGTAGCTTTTAGCTTGGCTTTCTACATTTCCTAGACAGTATCTTTTAGTGCTGTTAAGCTACATTTTAAGTAGAGTAGCTAATAGCTTAGCGGATTACATTTTTCAAGTAGCTTGCCCAACACTACTCATTGTGGATGAGCAACTTGCACTAAAATGTTGAAATTAAATCATACAGATTTATACAAATTAGCCACTAAATCAAAAAGTTACAAATTAGTGTGAGATAACATCAGAAAACCAGTCAGAGATTGATTTGAAAGTCACACAATAATTTTTAAAGGTTTGCATTTCAGTTTGTGAACACTGAAACAAAACAACAGCATTTACAATAGAAATCAGAGTCTACAGCAGGGGTGGCCAACCCTGTTCCTGGAGAGCCGCATTCCTGCAGATTTCATTTGCTACCCATATCAAACACACCTGAACCAATTAATTAGGACCTGAACACCACGTGATAATTACAGGCAGGTGTGTTTAATAAGGGTTGCAACTGAAATCTGCAGGAAGGCGGCTCTCCAGGAACAGGGTTGGCCACCCCTGGTCTACAGCATTTTGAAAATGCTCTGTTTTGGTGGGTTGTAGATGCTGTAGTTGTGTGGATGCCATGCAAACCATTACAAAACAGTAACAAAACGCTCTAGTGTATTTTTAAAAACTTAAAAACACAGGCCAACACCTAAGTTTGTCTACAAACTTTACAGTAACACTGTAGAATAATGGTCCAGTAGTTAATGTTATCTAGTCTATTTACTGACATTAACTAAGCATGGATCATCTTGTAAAGCACTTATTAATCATAATTCAACATCATCTAATGCATTATTGAACTTTCTGCTTGTTAACATTAGTTGATGCACCATGTATTCAGTCTAAAAAACAATAACTAATAATATCAAAGATGAATAAATGACGTAATGAATGTATTACTAATAGTGTGTTCATGCTAGTAAATACATTAACTAAGATTAACTAATGAACCATTATTTTAAAGTGTTACCAACTTTACTAAATAGTTATATTTGTAATACCTAATAAAGTTGAATAAAGTATTAACTTTATAATTGAAGTGACATTACATTTATATTTCAGTTTACCATAACAATACATCAGTACACTTCAAGCATATTTCAATTACAGTAGGATTATGAAATTACATACTGTATAATGATATACTTAAGTGCATCAAAAGCACTCTAAATGTCATCCAATGGCATTTAATACAAACTTGCATCCACAGAAAGTTATAATTTAGGCTGCAATACACGTTCATTTAACCGCAAATACCATGCAATTAAGTGTCCAAAAACATTACACTGAGTTTGTGCTGACGTATAATATATCGGTAATAAGTAGTCTTTTAAAGAGCATTCTACAGCATGCAGGTACTTCTTTTTCAAAGCCTAATGCTGTGATGTGAACACATGTTTTCACAAAAACCACATGTTCCCCGAAAACCGCTGTAAAGTTTAATGCTTCTGAACAGCTGTATGCCGTGACCTCATAAGGGAGATTGAGAGCTCGAGAGAGCTGAAATAACCGCAATGAAAAAACACACCTGCTCCCCCTCAGCTGCGCTCTATCTGTCTCTGGTTTATATCCATTCACCTTTTCTTTTTCACCAAAACAAAGCTGCATGCGAGTAAATAAAAACATAACAAGCTTGTTTCCAACATTTAACATAATGCAATTGCATTTAAATAAAATGTAATTTTATGTCCTGTAAATGACAAATGACTTTTATTTGAAATTTTGAAAAAAACATTTTCAGACCTTATATAATTATTATACAGTAGTCAACATTTAAAATGGATCCAAAATATTATTGAATATTCATATAATATATAATCAAATAAACAAATAATAATAATAATAATAATAATAATAATGGGTAATGTGGTGGTGCAGAAGGTAGTGCTGTCGCCTCACAGCAAGAAGGTCGCTGGTTCGAGCCTCAGCTGGGCCAGTTGGCATTTCTGTATGGAGTTTGTATGTTCTCCCCGTGTTCGGGTTTCCTCCAGGTGCTCTGGTTTCCCCCACAAGTCCAAAGACATGTGGTGAAGTTGAATTAGGTAGGCTAAATTTCCGTAGTGTATGAGAGTGTGTGAGTGTTTCTCAGAGATGGGTTGTGGCTGGAAGGGCATTCGTTGCGTAAAACATATGCTGGATAAGTTGGCGGTTCATTCCGCTGTGGCGACCCCAGATTAATAAAGGGACTAAATCAAAAAGAAAATGAATGTATGAATAATAATAATAATAAACTTTATTTTTATTTAGTGCCTTTAGCATATATATATATACATAAATTAGCATCTATACATACATTCATTTTCTGATAGATAGATAGATAGATCGGACGGACGGACGGACAGACAGACAAAACTTAAACCTTAAAAGCGAAATATATTTTATCGGTTACCTCATATTGGTATAGCTTCATATTAAGTTTGCGTTTCCAACAAATTCCACTTCTTCACTCATACACTCTCCACACAGAAACACTACAAATCCATCTTTTCAATCTTTTAATTCACTTTATTTTTAAACCCTCCCCAGACTGAACACTGATGAGGCAGACACCCTATTAGCCACCCAGTTATTCTGGGAAATCTGTTTTATCCATATGCTACACACACATATCCGCTATTCATTCTTCTGTTATTAAGCTGTCACTACATCTAACACACTGTTGCACTCATATCCTCCTCTATGGAAGCACACATACACACACACACTCTCATATAGTGCTGATGAAGCAGGCTGCTGACAGTAGGATGAATGCAGTGGCCTGTGGAGGGGAGAGAGGCGAAGGTAAAAGGTGCTAAATCACGTCTGTTTCAGCGCTTTAGGGAGCTTATGGATGAAACTCCCGGCGCGGAGAACATTCATTCATTTCCCGTGGCCGCCCTCAGCTGCCAAATTACACACTGAATGAATATGATCCGCACACACACACAAACACACTCACGCAAACAATGCTGCTGGACTCACTGCGGTTAGTTATTACAAATAAGCCATCAGGAGAAGCTGCGTTCTTCAAAATAAAGCTGACAAAGGGATGCCATGGATTTACTATTTTTTGGTTCATTTTTCAAAACTTTTTTCAACACGTTTATAATAATTTTCATAAACATCTTTTGTAACATCTTTTGTTTTTGCCAAGATGACAGTAAATTACATTTTGAAAGTTACTTTGCACAATACTAGTATTCAGATTAAAGTGCAATGTAAAGACCTAATATATATATATATATATATATATATATATATATATATATATATATATATATATATATATATATATATATATATATATATATATATATATACACATACCAAGTGGTTATGCTAATTTTAGGCTTGACTGTATATGAAAAATATAATAGGAGATCACACAAAAGCATTGCACTGTTAAAAATCACTTAGGAAAATATTTCATTAAAAAAAAAAACTGTACAGATTTATAAATAATCTCACTAACACCAATGATACAGCAAAAAACAAACAAACTGAAAGTTCAATGTAGTCACTAATTTTAAATAAAAATATTTAAAATGTTTTTACAGTCACTTTTAGATTAAGTTAATGCATTCTAGCCAAGGACCACTATTAATACTCATAACATTCCTAAATTAGCAATTTCTGACTGTATTATAGCAGTAGTAGTAGTACTAGTATTTTGTTACATACTATAAAACAACAACAATATGTAGATAATATCAACCCAGACTCTGGCAGAATTTAGCAGAGGCTGCTGGGTATGCTTTTTGAGATCTCAGTCACTCGCAAATTTCATTTAAACCTGCTGTTCTCCAGTAAATCCACCAAAGGCTGCTGTTGACTGAGTGACTGACTGACTGACTGACTGACTTACTTACTGACTGACTGACTGACTGAATGACTAACTGACCAACCTATTGCCCCTCCCTTCCCCTTCCCTAAACCCAACCAATAGTGTTTTAAAAAGCACCGATTGACCCGCCCACCCCCTTTTCTAAACCTAACCGCAGTGTTTTGAAAGCAATCTATTAAAAAAAAGCCATCGCTTTTCTACCCTGATTTTTGTCTCTGTCCCTGTTATTTACTTTTTTTTGGCTTAACAGCATATTGAAATCGTTCTTCGCCGGACTAGGACCTCGTCATCATGATCAACTCTGCTCTGCGTCTCAAGTCCGAACTACTGGATAAACTGGTAGCAGCAGAAAGCTGCCCAGAGGTAAGCGGTGAGCTGGTAAGCTAGAAAAGGAATGGCGTCACCCCACCCTGCAGCTTTTATTTTTAATACAAAGTGTAGCCATATCTCCAGAAATGTATATAGGGCTACGTTTTCAGAATGAGCTTATGTTGGATAATATACTATAGACTGGGTGAAAACTCTCTATTCACCTAAAAACAAATAATTCTAAAACGTGTCACAAAAGACCAAACGATTCTCACACATATTGCACATCTGATGACTCTTGGTGCTAAATAAATGTTTTTATTATGGAACAAAAGTGGTTTTGAAACCAGTCTAGACCTGGTGAAACTCAGCATCTGCTTTTGCTTCTGTCGAGCCAAACCACTTTCCTCTGAGGGACTCTCACATTGTGCTTTAGCAGCTCTGCAGAGCCAACCTCTCCACCACCCCCCTCCCCCAATACGAAACGATTATACATATACATTTCTGTGAAACATCGTGCAAATGAAACCCTTACTGTAAATGTATGTTTGTGTTCAATCAAAGCTCCGTCAGCTAATATTTTGCGTCAGAGAAACTGCACCTGTAATGCTTTTCCAGCGTCAAAATAAATTAGATTAAAGATCGCTGCCTTCATGGCTGGTCTTTGATCAGTCTGAAACTGAAAGCAGGCACGGCCTTGGAGAAAACATATCATATATTACAGACATTATTACTTATTTAAACATCCACAACCTCACACATAGAAATTATAATTTGGCAACATTTACATAACATGACTGTTTCAGAAAGTGCTCAAAAAGTTCCCTTTTTTAAGTCCCTGTGAAATCAAAATAAAGTTTTTTTTTTTTTTAACTTTTAGTTTGTTAGTCTTTAGGTTATCTATAATCTTGTGTACTTCAAAAAGTGTCAAAAATTACATTTACAATATATAAACATCTAGATCAAAATGCTATTGGCTGTTTAAAAAAGGAAGGCGCTACTTTATGTCCTGTCAATACCCTTCTCCTTTTAAAAACACATCCAAACATCGACACAGAATAATTTGAATGTGCTGGTCCATATAATGACAATGAATAGCATTATGATAAGAATAAACGGATTGGTGATTGAACAATATACAATGTACAATTTAACAAGAATCTTGCCATAGTCATATGTTTTGTGTACACTTATTTGTGTTAGTGAGATTAATCATCACTCTCCCAGAATAATCACACAAGTGCTGTTTTTTTATGAAACATGATTAATAAAAAGTCAATTACATTGCTTGGGAATACAAAAAAGCCATTATTTTCATGTCAAATTTCAGTAGAGAGACAGCTGTCAGATGAACACGATAAATTGTTGAGGCAACAAACCAACCTGTCTTCTTACCCATAAGAGCATATGGCTCATTTGTCAATTTCCTGAAATGTAACCAACATGAATGTTTACTAAAATAGTTGGCTTAACCTAAGATAGACATAATTATTTGTGCCATTTTATCTATGTAAAAATCAAGATTTGTTTTACAGACTGATTTGTTTGATAGACTGAAACCATGTTCCAAAAGCATCTGTCAAATGCATAAATGTACATTTTGTGAAATATGCTGGCCACTCATCAAACACCTTGACCTTCTTTGCTTTCAAAAACTTTTTTGTGGATGCTGAAGTATGAGAAGGAGCGCTGGATAATATGCACTGATGTCATGAGTGAAACCTCGTATCACCAGTACGCTGTCCTTCAATAATGTTCAACACTCACATGTTTCGATCACCATTAAACAATGACTCAAGTGCCACCGCCAACATAAGTGGCAGGAAAAATGGCAGGGGTAAGTCAGTTACATACTTTGCTGCAAGGCACCTCTACATTCTATAGAATGCCTTGGCAATGTCTAAAGTAGCAATCATTTCATACTCTGACGTTCGATTTGTAGGCATTTTATACATTCCCTTGGCATTCTATTGAATGCCGGATTTCACCCATTCCCGGTAAGATATATAACTTTAAAATGCAAAGACTTTAAGACTTTTAAGCCTACATTCATAATAATTGCCTAGCAACAAAGATGGCTCACAGTCAATAAATTATTAAGATAAACAGCAGGATAAGAGAAGAAAAAGTTTTGAGTATTGGCCTTAGTCATTTCAGGTGTTTACAATCAGTTTCATATGGTCACCCACTAAAGTTAAGCAGGGCTGTGCCCGGTCAGTACCTGGATGGGAGGCCACATTGGACTGGGTCCAGAAGGGTATGGGGTATATGTGGAAGCATGCTAATAGGACTTTTAATTTGCCAGTAACATGGGTTAACCGTTTCTGTTGAACTGAATGCCATTTGCAAGATTGGCAAGTTTAATGTCTATTTTCTTTAAAATTCAGCAATCTCCACCGGCTGAGTGATATCCAATATAAAGTGGATCTCAGATTGTACAAGAAACACTGCATTAAATTACATTTCCCCTCGACATTTCTTTATAATAAGAGCATTTATTTTACCCCAGTATATTTAATGAAGCTTCTGCGCTAACTTGCCGATTCTGACAGGCGCGTACGAGTAAATGGCTTTTTGTCTCGTTTTACGCTTGAGCAATTAAATGAATGCCAAAGTCTATTTAACTGATTGTATTTTAATTACATAACAAAATTGATGCTGTAAAAGGAACCGCAGAAGAAGGAAAAGAAAATTACAAAAACCGGTCACCGTAAGTTCAGTATGGGAACAACACTAGCTTGGCATATACCTTATTGGAACAATTCCAAATTTAAAGGGCTTGTAAATTGCTTTAAAATGTGCTTTTTTGTTTGATGAGTGACATAATTTTTACTGAATGATGACGATGGGGAGGGACACAGAGTACCACCTTTCTTTTTTTAAACAGCCAATAGCATTTTGTTTTTATTACAGCTCTGCCAGTGTCAAATGAAAAGCAAAGAAAAAGTGTCTTGAAATGGACCCAATTACATGGTCACCCACTAAAGCTAAGCAGAGCTGCGCAGTGTTAGTTCTTGGATGGGGGGCACATGGAAAAGATAGGTTGCTGCTGGCAGTGGTGTTAGTGAGACCAGCAGGGGGTGCTTAACCTGCGGTCTGTGTGGGTTCTAACGCCTTAAGCCTGGTTTATACTTCTCGTCAAGTGACCGGCGTAACCCACGGCGCATTCAATGCGCTTAGCTGTGCATTTATACTTCTGCGCACTGTCTCTGTTGGTCTGCATTAACACTTCCGAAACGCTAGTTGGCAGTGAGGTGTAAATGTTCCTCTGCGTCAAGTTTCTTCGCTGCTGTTTTGCTTTTCCTGAACACTTCCGGGATGTACAAGTGGCTCAAACTCGCTCATTTTGAGGCAGGAACCGGAGGACGTGCAACAACTTTAACTATGAGGTAAACACAAAACAAAACTTTCCGTCCGGAGCTCCTTCACGGGACTCCACACTCGCTCCATCAGGCTCGCACCATCTAGACTCGTCAGCGCTACTAAGCCGACCAAGCACAGAGCTTGCGCTACATGTCGTAGTGACGTGTAGTTACAGTTTTTAATAGGTGCACGTCAGTGACGCCGACGACCACGGCAAAGGGTTATGCGTCAGCGCCGTAGCATACGCCGGCGTTCGACTCAGAAGTATAAATCAGCCTTTAGTATATTTGCTTATTTCACACGGCCACCATTTTAAAACATGAAAGCGAGGCTGTGGTGAGAAGAAACCCGGAAGTATAGGATCAACACTGCAAACATTGCAACTACCTGCTGTGGACTACAAACCTCCAGCTGTTGCTGCGATTTTAAAATGCAGAAATGGTGTAAACATCACTTTAATATCATTCAGTTCTGTTTAATTCAAACAATTAAAAGCAGATTAAGCATAAAACAACATCACAATCTCTGTAAGGGTAATAAGCTTATGTGTCCTCAGTCCATGGCAGCAGGTAAACACCATGGAGGTAAACACCATGGAGACACTTTCCTGATTCAGCCTATGTAACCTGGTGAGCGATAAAACAATGCAGTCCTCTGTAGCACATCCTGGTTTTTGTCTGTAACAGTGTTGCCTGTCTCTGTCTATCATGACCTCCTAACCATCCCCATATCATAATTGGCTTCATCACTTACTCTTCTCTCCACCAATCAGCTGGTGTGTGGTGTGTGGTCTGGCGCAATATGCCTGCTATCGTGTCATCCAGGTGGAAACTGCACACTGGTGGTGGATGAGAAGATTCCCCGTAAAAAATGTGTAAAGCGATTTGAGTGTCCAAAAAAGCGCTATATATATGTAAGGACTTGAGACACAGACTCATTTGGTCTAATTGGGTTCATTTTTGAACAACTAAAATAACGGGTTATACATCAGGATTAAAGAAGAGAAAAATAATTCATAATATAGCCATTACATTCAAAATAAAGCCAAAAAAACTTCCAATTTGATTTCATAAGGACTTTAGAGATCTCACAAACTGTCCGTAATTTAAACCCTTTAATTGATTTGATTGTATTCTGAATTTTAACATAGGGAAAATGCCATAGGGGTGTTTTCAGCTCTTCTCTGGAGAACAAGAGAGTGTGTGAGAAGTTGTCCTCAAAGTGTCGACTTTTATCAAATCTTCGCCCACCACTCTCATTCGAAGTCTACGCATTTATTCATCACAAGCTCAATCTAACCCAGAAACATTGGCCATTACTGTCTTCAAATCAGGCTTGATAATAAGGTCAAAACTAATATGTCTGTAAAATGTCAGTGCACAAAATCAATTATAGACTCTTTCAGAGGCTAAAGAGGTTCCTCGAAAAATCATTTCCATTGCATTCTCCCTGTTCCCAGTTCTACCATCTCTCTTTATTCGGTTTCTATTCTCCCTTAATTCAATCCATCTTGACTCAATTCCTGTGTGTGTGTATAAGAGAGAGAAGGACAGAGAGGAAACATTGGGCGCCCTGGGCGATCATCACTTCAGCTCAAAGGTCTCGGTGCAAGAGAAAGACATCTTAGGGGCCACGCTGAGTTAGCGCTTTCTCTCAGCAGTCTGTCTGTGTGTCTGGGAAAGTGTTATTACTGTTATTACACAGTCCCGGAGTGGGACAGAGAGCGTATCAGAGCATATAGAGGGGGAGAATGGGAAACAGCCATGTCAGTGCCCTCTCAACCAATGCCATGATCTGTGAGGATGTAGCACTGACCTTCAGTGGACTGAAGGAATAGCCGAGGATCCAACACAATCTCACAGCAATTTGTAACTTTTTGATTTAGTGGCTAATTCGTATGAATTCGTACAATCTAATTTTGCAATTTAGTACAACTTGCTCATCCCCCAATGACGGTTGGGTTTAGGGGTGGGGTTAGGTGCCACGCCTCCTTTTTAAAATCGTACAATTTCATACGACTAAACTCGTACGAATTCGTATGAATTAGCCACTAAAATGGCAAAACGTAAAATACTTATGTTTTCTCGTGAGATCAGGCTGAAGGATCAAACTGACTCAGGATCTTTTGACGTTGATCTGCAGCATGTGTTTAATACTAAAGAATAACTTCAGAAATAGAAGCAACTGTTTACAACATCAATAAATTAATTGCAGCTAAAAAAGATGTTTGACCGTGATAAACTTGACTTTTGACTAACGCTTTATATGTTTAACACTAAAACTACAGAGGCAGTCATTTTGACCATTTTTGAAATTTTTTTGTTTAAATATAACCCATGTATTATGTAACCTGAATTTTCTTAAATGTTGTAATATTTATTTATATCTTTGTGATTTTATTAAAATTACAAAACAATTAGAGGTTGCATTTTCAAAAAAAAAAAAGTATTTTTTTAGGGTAATGGCTTTATAAAATGTGATGACAGACATTTAAAGCTTAATTCTAAAATATCAATATAAGTCAATGTAAACATCTGTTCCAGTCATAAGCAGAAAACCAATAAATAGGCTGACAAAGACATTTGTATAAAATGATTTTGTCTTTAAAAAGTTAACTGCTGAATGAATTAAAACTGTAAGGAAGCATCAGATATTTTCTTTTACACAATTATTTGCAATTTGAAGTCAACTCTTTTTTTTATGTTGAAAATAAATCCTGTATGCAGTCTTTGAAAACCTTGAATGAGATATTTATGCATGTTGTGGAAAAAAAGTCGTATTTATGGTCACACAAATTTTTAAACATATAATTCAAGTTATTAACAGACCATTAACTTCAACTTTTGTCTCAAAAAACCAACAACTGATAATATTTATTAGAGTAGTTGGTTTACTGTGTAGGTTTAGGATGTAAAATAAAATCATGCAGAATATGTACTTTGAAAGTACTTGTTGGTCCATGGAAAGAGTGAGAGGCCAGAGGATCTGTATGGCTAACTTATTACAATGTGGCAAAAATAAAACAAAGGCTAGAACAAAATAAAGCAAAAACCAAAGAACACTGTCCATAGAGACCACCAGAGAGCATACACATACAAACGGCAAACAAACAGACTGAAACACAGAGCTAAATACAGTATAATAAAGGATAAGGAGCTGCAGGTGTAGTGTAATCAAAGCTCATGAACATCAGGCTGGTTCAGTGGCAGATTTGATGTGACTAATATGAAAATGTTCATTTGATGTATTTCCAATACAGTTGGTAAAGTAATATTTTCTTTGTATTTTAGTAGATATATTACATGATAGATTTGCTTTGTTTACCAAATAAGAGGATCTAATTGGAATTGTATTGTAAACATTAAAAAAAAAAGTTTAAAACGTATTCTTTTTATATTTTAAATATTAGGTTTTCAATTATGATACTCCCTAATTTTTTATTAAATTCTGCGCAAAAATAGCAGCAAATGTCTGTGGATTCTCTCCGGCCCTGGATATTGGTTATTGTTTTCTTTACATGTTTATTATAGTGTTAGAATATTTTGTTTACCTCATTCTGAGAAAAACCTAAGTTAAAATTTTTAATAAATCCTTGTTTTCTGGATTCCCTCTTGGAGTGCTTTTCTTTGGGTGCACAACTGCCCCTGTGGCTCAATGGAATACATGTCGGTCTCCACATCAGAAACCTGGGATCAAGACCTGTCCGTGACATGACTAGTCCAGCACATCTCATGTTGATACAGCTATGCCATACAATAACTACTTTTTTAAATCCCTAAAACTATTTAGTGAAGACATCAGTAAATTAGAGGATTGGTGGAGTATAGTTTTGAATGATCTGTAATCTACAGAACCAATACAACCCATTCATTCATTAATTTTCCTTCGGCTTGGTCTATATTTCAGGGGTTGTCACAATATTTTAGCTGCAACCCAGTATTAGGAAACACACACACACACACACACACACACACACACACACACACACACACACACACACACACACACACACACACACACACACACACACACACACACACACACACACACACACACACTCATACACTACAGTCAATTTACTCTATTTAATTAACCTATAGTGCATGTCTTTGGACTGTGGGGGAAATCAGAGCGCTATGAGGAAACCTATGCCAAAACGAGGAGAACATGCAAACTCTACACAGAAATGTCAACTGGCACAACTGGGACTCAAACCAGCGACCTTCTTGCTGTGAGGTGATAGTGCTAACCACAGAGCCACCGTGCCGCCTATTTTGAACAATATAATATTTTATAAAATATGGATATTTGTCAACATTGAGGAAAGAGAATACATGAGAGAGAAGGTAAAACATGTATTAGGATGTTTGGCTTCTCTATTTCTTTGCTGATTTCCTCACTTGTAAGCTGATTTGACTTACAAAAAGGTATGATAATTAAATGAATGTGAATGAAAAGAAACATTTATTATTCTTATCATTAATGAAAGCATGTTCACTGCTTAGCATTTTTCAGAAAGCCACAATACTTTTAACGAAGATACTCTTTAAAGAACAAAGAGTTCAAAAGAAAAGCTTTCATTTGAAATATAGTTGTTGTTATAAACATTTAACAGTCATTTCAGTAATGTTTAATGCATCCTTGCTCATTTATCAGAACTCCTTTCAAGTCTTCTGAGTCGTACATTTAGGAAGAAAAAAAAGCTTAAATCATTTGAGTGCAGCTGTTGTTAAATAAACTTTTAATTCAAGCCTTTTCTTCATTATCCAAATGATTCAGTGATCCTACAGTACTTAATGCTGTTTAAAACAGAAAGAATGATGCTTTTCAGCAGATTCCATCATTTACAGTTTTTTGAATTCCCTTGCAAACATAATTCATGCAGTCTACTGTGATAATATTGCTACAAAAGCATATTGAGGCTTAGACCGGACTTGTTCTATGGCCATTTCTCGTAAAACAGTGTCATTCGAGAAGCCATGATTACTGATATACTGTAAAAACAGGCTAAATCAGATATTTAAGAACTTAATGTAGTCATGTTAAACTGCTTAAAATCTTTGAGGCATCTAATAAATGACTAAATACATCTTTAGGCCACACTTTGAAAGGTAATTTTTTTTTTTTATTAACAAATAATATGACTTTAAAGTTCAACAAACAACTAAATAGCTAAATAGTAACTAAACTGCTAAATAGTAATTTATTTACTTATTTTCTTAAAAATGTATTTTTTCATTTGCTGGAATTAAAATAGCTAATGATACTCTAAACCTCTTGATCTACCTACATTTAGTTTTCATTTTAATTAAATTTTTACATTTAATTACTAAATCAGCATACTATCATCTCAAAAACATTACAAGAATTAGATGATTTGTTTCCAGTGAGAACTTGTTCATGATTTTATCAGCAGCAGGGTGGATTACTGTGATGAACTAATCACTGATCTTCCTGAAAAGACAACCAGACAGTTGCAGCTCCTCCAGAACGCTGCTGCCAGGATTCTGACCAGAACCAGAAAATCAGAGGACATCACACCTGTTCTCAGGTCTTTACACTGGCTCCCAGGTACATTCAGAATAGATTTTAAAGTATTATTACTTGTCTATAAGTCACTAAATGGCCTAGCACCTCAATACATTACAGATATGCTCATTGAATAAAAACCCAATAGATCACTCAGATCATTAGGATCATATATACAAAAAATGCCAAGGGTTCAGTCAAAGCAGGGTGAATCGGCCTTAAGCTGCTATGCTCCTCGCTGCTGGAATCAGCTTTCAGAAATGATCACATGTGCTCCAACATTAGGCACATTTAAATCCAGACTTAAAACACACTTGTTTAGCTGTGCCTTTTTTGAGAATATCTTTCTTTTCTTTTTCATTCTTTTATAATCTGTTTTAACATATTTTATCCTGTTTTTATCAGTTCTTACATTGTTATTTATTTATACTTGCCTTTTATTCCCGTTTATGTAAAGCACTTTGAATTACCATTGTGTATGAAATGCGCCATATAAATAATCTTGCCTTACCTTGCCTTAATTTAATTTTAATTAACCTTTTGAAATAAAAATCTTTTAAGCAATAGCTTTTAAATAGCTTTGTTTGTTTTCTTAAAAGGCAGAATTTGTTTCATTAGATCATATCATTTTGTTGTTCACGTAAAATAATAAGCAACTATATTATTTCATTTCACAAACATAATCTCATTATGTCACGTGAGGCAGCGAGTCGAGAACAACAAAGGTAAGAGTTCAAATGCAGGATTATTAAGAAGCGTCGTGCAAGCATTCAATGGTCAATGGGGTATATGCACATGGATATTTTATTTCAGTCAACCAGCCCCATGGCTTCCAGTTTATTGTCATAATATACAAAATTGCTGTGGTTAAGATCTTTACAGCCTGGGTGAGATATAATGTAAAGTGGGTATTAGATAATACGAGAAGCACTGCATTAAATAATATTTTTTTCCATTCCATGTCTTTAAAATAAGGAAATCAATTTTACCCCAGTATTTCAATGCCTGCGTTTAAATGGTATTTAGTCTCTTTGTACGTTTTAACAACCAAAATGTATGCTTAAATCTATTTAACTTATTATATTTGAATTACATTACAGCATCAGTGGTGTAAGGGGAACCTTATGAAGTTGAAAATAGAAACATAAAGCTTTCACCGGAAGTTCATCATTGACTGAAAAACACTATCTGTGCATATAGCCCACAAAGGAGATGCTGGTACATATGAGCAATCCAAATTGTAGTCATTAAACAAGCATGAAGTCAAAATAGGTGGTGAAACAGCATATAAGGATAAACAAGGCTAATTTCAAAAACAAGGCATACAAAACAGAGACTTGCTACAACAAACAAACACTCAAAAACAAACTAGTGTGTGTAAGTGGTGTATAAATAGTCCAAAAGATCAGCGATCACAAGTTGCAGCTGCATATGAGTTATCAGCTGTGATCGTTGACTGGTGTGTGTGAAAAAGCATTATGGCATTTGTAGTTTGTTAAGGTGTTAAGTCTGCCAGGGGGCTATTTGATAAAAGTGGTTAAGACAAGCAGGGATTAAAGTCAAAAACCTTACTTCAATGAGCCGAACTAAACATCCATGCTTAAATTAATAGCAGCAAGATGAAGATCATTTGATCAAACTAATCTGAGTTCAGGGTAAATAATCTAGATAACTCCTCGTGCATGTTACTGTCGCAAAACCCTGAAGGCCGAGCACAGATGCATCAATTATGTTGTGTGCCATGGCAACTTCAAGAAATTATTACCTCTTTGTATCAGTGTTTTGTTAATTTATTTTCTTCATTAAATTTGGTAATTCATATACTAAGTACACCACTCAGAGATCAATAATTTAAATTATTATTTTTATTTTCTACAGAATGCTTTATAATAATATGTTTGTGCATATACATTAGATTCAGTGCCAAAGCAAAATTTGCAACTAATCTAACAACAAATAAACTGAAGATCAGTCCAAAAATTAGTACACCCAAATTAATATGTTGGGGAAAAATATCAAGTAAAATTTTAATAACCAGGAAAAAAATAATCAACATAAACATTAAAAAAAATGTCGAAATGTTGTTGTTTGTAAGTTTTGTTTGCAATAACTTATTTTAATTTAAAGATATATATCAATCTATTCTTAAAGATGTTTGGTGTATATATTTACTATTAAGTGACTAAAGTTTCAATCGTTTTTAAGAGGTTAAGTGAAATAAAATGGCTTCAAATTACAGCAGGTGAATGTTAACGTTACTTTGATTAAGCTTTAACTTGACTTAGCCTGAGAGTTAACCTGCTCTGGGCCATAGTTTCCCAGCATAAGTTTCCATAGTAACTGACTTTGAACTATTGTAAATTTGATTCATGAAACCAAATCTGCCATTAATAAACTTGACTTACCAAAATAAGCCTGGCTTTTTCTTTAAGCTTGGTTTATAAAACAGCCCCCAGGACTGGGTGAACTTAACACCTTAACAAACTACACATCTCATATATATATATATATATATGACTGGTGTGTGTGTGTGTGTGTGTGAGTAAAAAAAAAAAATATATATATAAAATAATAATAATAATATATATATATATATATATATATATATATATATATATATATATATATATATATATATATATATATATTTTTTTTTTTTTTTTTTTTTTTTTTTTTTTTTTTCACACACACACTCACACACCAGTCAGCGATCATTGCTGTTAACAACTGTACTTGCTTTGGGAACTTGTACTTGTTCTGGGGGAATAAAATATGTATAAGCCTATTACATTTTATTATGTACAACAATAATAAACAAATGAATACACTTGTGTTATTTTCTTTCAATCCAGAGCAATCATCTCTGGAACATTCTGAATGATTACTTTTGTTGTTGTTGTTATTTTCCTGGTTCTGACACAGGTACTCATGCTAGCAATACAAGTTTAAGTCCAGCTTCCTGAACTCATTCCCTCATCCCCGCTCCATCATTTCCTGCCTTCTCTACAGAGCCACTATGAATGAAAGCAGCAAAAAAAGGGCTCCAATAAAAATTATATTGGCACAAACCTTGAACAAATCAATCAGATTCCTTTTCACAGTATTCCAGTTTGAAATTGCCTCAATTTTCCGACATCACGACCGTGCCCTTGGCGGAAAAATGAAAACTGCAGATCAATTTCAAACTAACCTACACAAACACACAGTCTATCCGAACACAAACCGTACACACTTTATAATCTGATGCTTTCTAGCTCTTCTGTGCAATAAGAGGTTCACAGACACAGACATCAGTTGCACATCAAACACACACACACACACACACACACACACACACACACACACACACACACACACACACACACACACACACACACACACACACACACACACACACACACACACACACCCAGCGGGCAGAACAAAGGCAGACATCAAAGAAGCATCAACAGAGCTGGTCAGATCCTTTTATCCTGTCTAAAAATGTTTGCAGGAAAACAAATACTGCACTCAGAGCAGCCATCCAGCTCAAACACAGACAGCACTGAGAATCTGCACAGTTCTGAGATCAGTTTAGTTGATTTGCCGAATTACTTTTTAGTCCTTTTTTGCCACTGAAAAGAGCGGGAAGTGACAGACCGAGACAGATTGTAAACATCCCAAATTCTGTGTGTGGGCAGATTTTGTTTTCTCTGTCACAAAAAAAAGCTTCTTTCTGAATTTCTGAAAATGTCCCCAAGGGAATAGAAAAAAAAAAAAAACTGACAAAACCTCATTGTGGGAAAAAGAAAAAAGGCACATACCACATACAAAAAAGTGACATACAGTTGAAGTCAGAATTAAGCCCCCCATTTAATTTTTTTTTTCTTTTTTCAATATTTCCCAAATGATGTTTAGCAGAGCAAGGACATTTTCACAGTATGTCTGATAATATTTTTTCTTCTGGAAAAAGTCTTATTTGTTTTATTTCGGCCAGAATAAAAGCAGTTTTTATTAAAAATAAATAAATAATTAATAAAAAATAAAAACATTTTAGGGACAAAATTATTAGCCCCTTTAAGCATTTTTTCCCGATAATCTACAGAAGAAACTATTGTTATACAATAACTTGCCTAATTACCCTAACTTGCTTAGTTAACCTAATTAACCTAGTTATGCCTTTAAATGTCATTTTAAGCTGCAAATAAGTGTCTTGAAAAATATCTAGTCAAATATTATTTACTGTTATCGTGGCAAAGAAACAATAAATCAGTTAGAAATGAGTTATTAAAACTATTATGTTTTGAAATGTGTTGAAAAAAATCTTCTGACTGTTAAACAGAAATAGGGGGAAAAATAAACGGTGGCTAATAATTCAGGGGGGCTAATAATTCTCACTTTAACTGTATATGCTCATTGTAAAAATGTGGCCTTTTATACATTTCTGGTTCTGTTGCGAGAAGTACATATGTATGGTGGTGGTCAGTCTGTGTTCTTCAGAAGGTGGTTGGTGGGGGGATCGGTCGATTGGTTAATCAGTCAGTCGATAACGGCCTCTGGTGGATTTACTCCAGAAATGTATGCAGGGCTATGTTTTTAGAATGAGTCTGGGTTGCAAAAAACAATGAATAATATGATAAAATAGAAAAAAAAAATCATATACGACAAAACTAAATTAAAATAAAAAAAATTACTGCTGTGGTGACCCCTGACATGTAAGGGACTAAGCCAACGGAAAATGAATGAATGAATAAATGAATGAACAATTTAAATAATTTTTAAAAATTAAAATGAAAGCACAAAGCAATATATAATAAATAATGATTGAAATAAACAAAAACAAGCTCAACCAAACAAATCCAACAGCCAAACAAAAAAAAATATATATACAAACTAAAAATACAAAACAAGCAAAAAAATACAGCAAAAAAATAAAAAAATAAAAAATAAATAAATAAACTGTACAAAACAAACAACACAAAACACATACAAAACAAGCATACTTCAATCTGAAAACTAAAAACAAACAAACAAACAAACAAACAAACAAACAAACAAACAAACAAACAAACAATAACAATAACAAAAAAAAGTAAATAAATAAATGAAACAAAGCATGCCAAATTCTGTGTGTGGGCAGGTTTTCTTTTCTCTTACAAAAAAAGCTCAATTTATGAAAATGTCCTAGAGAGAATAGAAAAACCTGACAAAACCTCATTGTGGGAACAAGAAAAAAGGCACAAAAAAATAACATAACAATTAATTAACATTATGTAATAAATAAGGATTAAGACAAAAAAAAAACAACAAACAAAGAAAGCAAAACTAAACATTCCATAAAAACAAAACAAAAAAAAATAAACAGATCGAAAAAAAAATAATAATAAAACCACACACCAACATGAAACAGAAAAACATAAACCTAACAATTAATTAAGTAAGTAAGTTAAGGTTTATTTATAGAGCATCTTTCCCAGACATTGAGTCACAAAGTGAAGAGAAAACAAGTAAAATAACACATATCAATAAAAAATAAAAAAACATGTTAAAAATATTAAAACAAGTTAAAAATCCAAATACAGAAAAGATTACCAAGA
The DNA here is from genome assembly GCF_052040795.2 of Danio rerio. Classification (NCBI taxonomy): domain Eukaryota; kingdom Metazoa; phylum Chordata; class Actinopteri; order Cypriniformes; family Danionidae; genus Danio; species Danio rerio. Next base: position 17,106,815 of record NC_141043.1, read on the forward strand.
AGATTTGTCTTTAAATGCTTTTTAAAAAGTTCAACTGATCCCAAAATTCTATAAGGAGAAAGTTCCAGAGCCGTGGGGCCACCACACAGAAGGCATGGTCTCCTTTAGTCTTTAGAAATGTTCTGAGAATGGCTAAAAGGTCTTTGCCAGGAGACCTCAGAGACCGGCTACATGAGTGACTGCATAAAAGATCCTATAAAAGATTACCTATATGTAATGACCAGAATCTTAAAATTTACTCTAAAACTAGTAGGAAGCCAGTGAAGTGCCTTGAGCACAGGAGTAATGTGTGACCTACCACTAGTGTTGGTTAAAAGCCTTGCCGCTGCATTCTGCACAACTTGCAATCGACCCATAGAAGAGTTGTTCAAACAAGTAAACAGAACCTTACAATAATCCAATCATGAAGAGATGAAGGCATGAACAAGCATCTCTATCTCTTCCTTTGACACAATATCTCTGATTTTTGCGATGTTCCTTAGATGAAAAAAGCTTGTACGAACAACAGACTTAACATGACTTTTAAAACACAGAGCTTGATCAAAGATGACACCAAGATTTCAAATATCACAGCAATTTGAAGATGACAAGCCCCCAAAAACTAATCGAATAAAGAGCAAAACAAACATCAAACAAAATCACACAAACAAAACTAAACGCAACAGAAAAAACACACTAAACAAAAAAGCTGACAAACATCAAATAAAACTAGAACCTAAAGTTCATTGATAAACTTTGATGTTGGCCTGAGAAAGTTGAGAAAGTTGCTAGGCAGTTGCTAAATGGCAATGCTCGTGTACATGTTTGATCAAATGCTAATACTTAGTAGGCATTTCTATATGTTATTGCATTTAGATAATCATTCATAGCATGTAGCTAATCGTTATTAGCACTTGGCTTCCATTATCATTGTTACCATGCATAGTACACAGGAAGTCCCATTTGCTAGCATGAGTCAAACAAGCCAATGCCCAGGTCCCTACGATGTTCTGATGTAGAGATATTGCTATTTTAAATGGTTGCTAGGTTATACTGTTTTATTGCTATGGGGACATTTGACAGGTTAGTGATGATACATCAAAGCGTCTTGGCAATATGAGGGTTCTAAATCAACGATGTTTCTATGACAGTCTTTATGAGTATCAAAAACTGGACTTAAACATTATGTATTCCAGGTGTTGGGTTGTGGCTGGAAGGGCATTCGCTGTGTAAAACAAATGCTGGATAAGTTGGCGGTTCATTCCGTTGTGGCGACCCCTGATTAATAAAGGGACTAAGGGAATGAACATTATGTAAAAATGGCTTGCTGTATTTTTTTGAAAATACAATGCTTAATAAGTGTGAAGGTGATATATGCAAAAATGGCTTGCCATATCAGTAAAAAATATGGAGTTTAAGTCAAAAATGGCTTGCCATATTTTGAGAAAAATAATGCTTAAAAATGATTCATTGGAAAACTATAAGTCTCATAAACCTTAAAAATATAGCAACAAAATCTCCCGCATCTTAATACAGCTTTTGGCCAAATTTGGGGCTTGTATAATTTTTTTATATGCCCGGATTATAAAAATTTAATATTTAACATTTTTATTAAAAAAAATGATAAGTCTTACAGGCATGAGGAGATATAGCAACAATCTTGAATGCAGAAGGCACATTTTGACCACATTTGGGCCTTGTGGCATGATTGGCCTAGGAGGAGATACGTTTGTTTTCAAGGACAGAGTAGTATAACAGTATGTTGGCTTTCTCAAGCCAACATAATGAAACATACAAAACAAACAAGACAAAACACATCCAAAACTAGCATACTCCAATCTGAAAACAAAAAATAAAAAACAAACAAACAACAAAACCATACTAAACAAACAAATCACAAAAACAACAAACAAACAACAACAACACAGTGTGGATGGGTGATTACATTACAGTGTTGCAAAAGCTGTGTGTGTAGGTCAAGAAGGCCACGGAAACAGAGCAGAGCCAACAAACAAGAGCAGGTGACAGAGCTCAGCCTGACTGTGTGTGTGTGTGTGTGTGTGTGTGTGTGTGTGTGTGCGTGCGTGCGTGTGTGTGTGTGTGTGTGTGTGTGTGTGTGTGTGTGTGTGTGTGTGTGTGTGTGTGGAGCTGTAGGGTCACTCAGGCATGCAAGAACACAATCACACCTCGAGGGAAACCTGCCAGCCTGTTCTACAAGCAAAGAAACAACCTCTTAAACACAGTACAGACAGTAACAGCAACACAACTGATTTACACATGCACTTCCTAGGATTTCACCTCATAGTGGATGTAAGAGCAGTGGTGTGTGATGGACGAGGACAAAGCAGTCACTCCAACATCCATGCCACACTATAGCATCTCAGCGACACACTGTTTCATCTCCTATTTCCAGTCATTAAATATATTAAGAGACTGCTTTCTCAAATCCTCTATTTCTCTGGATTTACAGTTTATTATAAATGTGTTTATAAATCAAGTTTCTTTTTTTTTTTTTGCATAAAAAGGTGTCATGCTTCAGATTATATTAAGACATAATAATATACATTAACCCTTTCCAAGCAATATTTTTTTTAAGTTGGCAGTGCACTGACTTCATTTTTGAGGATTTTCAGCTAATTTAAGATGGCCTCGAGAAAATGTTCTGCTAGAAATATATGAGCATAATATTATTAAAAACTAAGAAACATTCATTCATTCATTCATTCATTCATTCATTCATTCATTCATTCATTCATTTTTAACTGCTTTTCCAGGATCGGGTTATGGGGGCAACAGTCTTAGGAGAGAACCCTAGAAATCCATAGAAATCCTCCAGCTCCCCCGGGGGAATCCTGAGGCGTTCCCATGCCAGCCGAGAGACATAGTCCCTTCAGCATGTCCTGGGTATTCCCTGAGGCCTCCTTCTGGTGGGACATGCCTGGAACACCTCCCTAGGTAGGTGTCCAGGAGGCATTTGAAACAAATGCCCGAGCCACCTCAGCTGACTTCTCTCAATGTGGAGGAGCAGCGCGCTCTACTATGAGCTCCTCCCGGGTGACAGAGCTCCTTACCTTATCTATTAAGTTGCACCCTGTAAAGGAAACTCATTTCGGCTGCTTATATCCGAGATCTTGTCCTTTTGGTCATGACCCAGAGCTCATGACCATAGTTGAGAGTAGGGAAGTAGATTAACCGGTAAATTGAGAGCTTTGTCTTTCGGCTCAGCTCCTTCTTTACCACAATGGACCAGTACATCGACTGCATAACTGCTTTTTCTTAATTGACGAGTTATCTGTTTTAACCCTTTTTACAAGACTGTTGTCGTGTTTAACAGTCATCATCATCTTAAATCCTTAAAAGTGTTTTAATATTTTAATATTTTGATAAAAAAAAACGTATGCACATTTGTATGCAGTTATGAATGTATTATATTATCTTTGCGTCAAATTAAAAAAAACAAATTACCGCTTATGCGAGGTGTTTGTAATGCAGTGTCCAGGGGGCTGAGAGTAAATTTGGACGTTTTTCTATCCTCTGGCTGCTGTTAGCCGTCTCGCACAATTTTTCCCCTTCTTTTAAAAGTCTTGATAACAACATTGTGGTGTTTTCCTGTTATTATTTAAGCAAATTGCACTGTAAAAAAAATAATTTGTTGTACTTTCCTATTCACTGCGCTCTGAGTTCACCCAACTATGAAGACTTCTGCTGCAGAGAAACCCAGAAATATGAAAAGGGTCTATTAAGAAATCAATGTGTGTTAGAACAACCCTGACTTCAGTCATAACTAATCAAAAATATTTGTTATTCTGATTCAGAAATTAAAACAAACAAACAAACAAACAAACAAACAAACAAACAAACAAACAAACAAACAAACAAACAAACAAACAAACAAACAAAAAACTCTGTTATAGAACAAAACAAAGATGAATATTTTACCCAAACCTTAAACCTTAAAAAAAAAAAAGTAAATACTGGGAAACTAAGAATTTTCAAGCTGTCTCTTCATTCATTCACTCATTCATTTATGGGACAACACTGTACAATATATCTATACTTTTTACATATGAATATATGTTTAGTTAACATTAGCAAAGATTAAGTAGAGGTGCGGTACAGGTGAATTGGGTAGGCTAAATTGTCCGTAGTGTATGAGTGTGTGTGTGAATGTGTGTGTGTGGATGTTTCCCAGAGATGGGTTGCGGCTGGAAGGGCATCCACTGCAAAAAACTTGCTGGATAAGTTGGCGATTCATTCCGCTGTGGCAACCCTGGATTAATAAAGGGACTAAGCTGACAAGAAAATGAATGAATGAATAAGTAGAGGTGGCTCGGTGGCTCAGTGATTAGCACTGTCATATCACAGCAAAAAGGTTGCTGGTTTGAGTCCTGGCTGGGCCTTTTGGCATCTCTGTGTGAAGTTTGCATTAGGGCTGTGTGATTAATCGAAATCGAATCGCAATTTGAAATATTGTGATTAGCTAATTGCAAGAGGCTGAGATATTAAATATATACTATTTAACTTTTCCCACACGGAGCAAATAAGCACCTGCCTTCTGTATGTGATAGTCCAAAGACATGTGTTATAAGTGAATTGGATAAGGCTAAATTGGCCAGTGTGTGTGTGTGTGTGTGAATGTGAATGTTTTCCAATACTAGGTTACGGCTGGAATGACATGTGCTGCATAAAACATATGTTGGAATAGATGGCGGTTCATTCCACCGTGGCGACCTCTGAAATAGAGGCTAAGCCAGAAGAAAAAGAATGAAAGAATACGTAATGTTTAACATATGTGTTGTTCAATGTTACAGTAATTCATGTTAACTAAAGCATTAACTAATACATCCCAATTGTAAAGTGCTACCATTCATGGCTATATGGTGTATTTTATTTTTGTACTGAAAATTAATTTCTTTTTTTTTAGCCAAAGCAAATGACTGAATTTAAATATTAACAAAAAACCCATGCAATAATAATGGCCTCCTTTTAATAGCACAGAGTCTGTGTATAGATGTCACATTGTGTGAGCTCATAGAAGATTTTACAGTATGTGACTAGGTTCCTCTGAGACTATTTCTACTCCAATACGGCATGAACTGTATATTCTGCCTGAACACACACAAACACACCCACACCCACACAAACACTTTCACCCAACAGGATCAGGTAGCGATTACCTGCAAAATAATGCCCCACTCTAGCAGGACAGACTGTGTAATTATATCACAGTGTAGAGAGAAGGAGAGAGAGATTAAAACACACACACTCACACAAACACACACAAACTGCTTTGAAGAAGAAACAGATCTTTACTAGAGGAAGAAAAGAGGAAAATGGTGAAGGTGAGAATTAATCAGGTATGACTGGGATTATGCATAAACAGTATGTAACATGCAACTGGACTTTTGAAATCTTATTTGTGACTTTTTTGAATATTCAGCGACACCTTTGCATATATGTTTTCATTTTTTCATTTCTTTATACACTGTTTCTAGTAAGATTGTCTCTTATGCATATCGCAGTTGCGTTCTTTAAACAAAATGCCTTAAAAACAGCTTCATTGTGAGATATTTGTATCATTTAAATTGTGTGGTGCAAAGTTGTACTTTCAGCATCATTACTCCAGTCTACAGTGAAACATGATCCTTCATCATTTTTATATAATGATCTGGTGGCCAAGAAACATTATTCATTATTTTTCATAAAAACAGGATTCTTTTGTGAACAGAAAAATATTATTTTACTTGAATTCTGTTTAAAGAGTAGTACCCATTAAAAGCATTAATTTATTAATTTAAAGTTTAGAGACAAATACTGTGGTTTCTACCCAGTAATCTTGTAATGAAGTGGTCAAGGACAACAAAGTTGAGGAACCAAGTGCAGTTTATTAAGAAAATCGTCAGGCAGGCAAAGGTCAAAACAGGGACAGACAGGAGCAAGTAGGTAATCCAAAGCGTGGTCAAAGTCAAAGGCAAATGGTCAGAACAGGCAGCAAAACAACATAAACAATGAAACAAACAAAACTGCTCACTTACAATTAATAAAACTCAGCAAAGAGTGTGTGAATGGGGTGTTTTTGTAGTCCTTTTTATCAGCCTATCATGGGCTTATAGCTGTCTGTGTCAGGGGGAATGTGGAACTGGTGTGTGAGTGCAAATACTTCTGGGAGTTTTATTTCATATAGTGGCAGATGTGTAGTTCTCCAGCAATTCGAATGAGCTAAGATCACTGGTGATCGTGGAAAATACCATCCATTCTTCTGCTCCAAATAATTTATCAACAGACTAACAAAAGTCTCCATTTTGTGGAAAAGCTGAAAAAATGTTAGAATTTTGTAATCTGTAAACAGTATTACTATTATTATAGTTCATAAATATGTAATTGGGATGTTTCTTTAAAGCATCTTCATTTTTTAATGTTAAGTTTACAGATGTCAAAACAATTTCTGTTTTTTATTATTGTATTTAGTTGTTATGTACTTGTGCATGCCAACAGAAGGGACATGTAAAACACATGCACACACCATTTAACTTTTCCACAAAATAGTTTTTGTAGTGTACATAGAAACAGCACTTAAAAAACATTGCTGCCTTATTTCTTTTACTCAAATAAAATTAACTTTAAACATTAATTGAAACTTTGCATAGCTTAAAAAATAAATAAGTAAACAATAAATAATAAAATAACTTTAAGCAACATAAAAATATTTGTTTTTTGTCATTATTTTTTGCAGTGAATAACAATACTATAGGTGCAATTCTATTATTTTTTAAATAAAAAACATCCTTAGAGGAAACTTTCACAATAAATACAAAAAAAAAAGAAACTAATAAATAAATTTTATAATAATATTCATTTTTATTTTGTTTTAAAAAGTCACAAGGTTATTCTTTATACGTTTACTGATACTACAGTGTGTTTATGACATTATTCAGTTATAAGGAGTTATACGTTATAAGGAGTCCCACTGAATTACACAACTCCAAAAAAAGTTCTGTTCATCTAGAAATTTTGAATCAATAGTTCCTCTGAGAAATCACATACAACACATCCCAGAAACACCATAAAATGTGTGCGCTGCCATCTATAGGGGACTTCCATTGTCATTAATACTCGAAAATCATTAGGCATTAATGCCAATGAAATATAAAATGTGATTCAATTAAATAAAAAGATCAATTAAGTTTATACGTAAACCTACAAACAATCTGTTGTCATGATTTTTTTCAACAAAGGCTCATTCTGAAGACATAGCCCTATATACATTTCTGCAGATGGTGAATTATGTAGCCAGAGGTACGTATGGCTGCATTTCGTCTTTAAACGAATGCTACAGGGCAGGATGACGGCATTCCTTTTTGCGCTAGTAGCTGACCGCCTACCTCGGCATGGACTGCTTTTATGCTGTTACCAGTTTGTTCAGCTGGAGTATTTGTGCCTTTTAAAACATTATCAGTTGCGTTTAGGGAAGGGGGTGGGTGGGGAAATCCGTCAATTCGTTGGTTAGTCAGTCAGTCAGCCAACAGTGGCCTCTAGTGGATTTACGCAAGAACAGCAGGTGCAAATAGCACTTGCGAGAGAAACTTGAGAGCTCAAAAAGCATAAAAAGAAGCATACACAGAGGCCTCTAGTGGGTTTGAGAAAACAAAAACTGCAAAAAAAAAAAAAAATAGCTCCGGGGCATATTTGGTGCTCTCCAGAATGTATATAAAGATACGTAATCAGAATGAGCCTGGGTTGGATTTTGCAAATAATTTTTAACAATCTCTCCTCAATAGTAGTTTTGTAAATGAATAGTAAATGAAGTTTTTTTCATTTGGTTGTTACACAATGTTGTTGCATAAACAGACCGTAAAACATACAGAAGTGTCCTTTATCCCACACAGTGCACAATGTCTTCCCACTGTCTCAAAATAAACCTTACGGCACTTTATACTGAGAAACTGTGAGCAATGTGACTCATGTTGCAGTGATATAAGCACGCATGTTCATATTAATCATTTGCTGCAATCGTGAAGCACAACAATGTGCGCATTGTAGACCAGATTGCGCTCAGTTCAGGAAAATCTAACATGCTTTGTGGAAATGCAGAGAGACAACGGCGCTTAGATTAAGTCCTCCTTTATCTGGAATAAGATTGTATCGTTTGATGCAAGATTAATAGGTCAAAGGGGTTTATTTTTAATACCCTTTATTCGCATTCTGTTAAGTGTAAGTTGCAGTAGAAACGATCCTGATCCTCTTTGTTTGTTGTTTCTAGCAACCTGTTGAGCTGGATCTGAATTTTCACATGTCTGAGCTGTCAGATTAACAAGCACATGAACCAGGACACAGTCTTACACAACTTAATAATGTTAACAGGTGTGCAAAACTAAAAAAATATATAAAATAAATAAATAAAGCTTGCTTTCTTTTTCTGTGATCTGGCCATTGCCTCTTCCATTGACCTCTGCATGACACAAAGCTATGATCACATCCTGTTACCCATCATCCCTCTCTCACTCACCCCTTGTGCCCCAAGGCCCACATTAACCACGGCAAATTGCCCAACCATAATTACAGCTCATTCTCCACCATGCCGTTATGGTTTGGTCAGTTCAACGCATCGATTTGAGAATCGCTCTCTGCTAGATGGCAAGTCACCATCAGAGTCATTTTCCACACTTTTACCCACAACCCCATATGTGCTTCTGAGAGGATACACTAAGTCCATATATATAAAGCATTTCTATATATCTATACATTTGTCTATTGTACATCCGTTTATCCAAGTGTCCTTACATATGTCTATCTATCAGTCTGTTCATCCATCCATCTATCCATTAGATGCATGTCACTGATAAGAAGATGAAGGGTGTTTACTGTATGACGACCGTAATGGCCTTAAACAACCAGCAGTCAAAAGATGTCAACATGACATCAGATTGTTGTTGTACCCTAACGTCATGGGGACGTTGCATTTTTTTTTAAAATGAAAATAGCATTGACATCAGAACTCAACGTCAGGCTGACATCAAAGTCCAACATCCAACCTAAAATCAATCAAATAACAACATTATTAACATTATCAAGCTTAACATTGTGTGGACGTTACCACTATGACATCTATCAGACATTGGATTTTAGTTGACATACTAGACAAATAAATGTCAATATTTGACGTTAATATGATGTTGGTTGAAGATGTTTGCTCCATGTTGGATTTTGGTCATTTTCTAACAATTTGCAATTGACCAAATATCAACATCAGCTGACATCATTATTGGACATCAAAATAAGATTGTCCTTAGATGCTGATTAGACATTAAATTTTGGCCACCTGACATCATAACGTAAATCTAACCTAATATTAAAGTCTTATGATGTTGTCTGCCTGCTGGGCAATAACTCGATGCACTACAGAATGTTACGTTTACACACACATGCACAAATTACATTTAAATGCATCAGCTTTTCCCAGTATAATACTCACTACACACTACTTTGAGCAATATTTTAAACAGACACTTTTACTTTACTTGGACTACATTTTTAGGCAAGTAATACTTTTACTTGAGTATGATTTTTCAGTACTCTTTCCACCAATGTCAGTCAATATATCGTACATATGTCCTTACATATGCCATCTGTATATCCATCTGTACATTCTTCCATCCATCCATTTGGCTGGTGAACGTTGATTGATCAATCGATCGATCCTTCTCTCCATTCATCCATGAGTCAATCCATCCATCCATTTCTATCATCCCATCATTCAATACATCCTTCCATATATTCTTTCATGGCTATCTATCCATCTGTTCATCCTTCTATCTATCCTGGCTGTAAAACTTCAATCCATCCATCCACCTATTACTCCATTCCATCAATCAATTCATCCATCCATCTATTCAGCCTTCAGTGAACCAATCCATCCATCCATCCATCCATCCATCCATCCATCCATCCATCCATCCATCCATCCATCCATCCATCCATCTCATCAGTCAATATATCCATTAGTATGTCCTTACATATGTCTGTCTAGCCATCTGTTCATCCTTCTATCTGTAGAATTTAAATCCATCCACTCATCGACCCATTACTCCATTCCATCCATTACTTCATCCTTTAGTCTTTAGTCCACCCATCCATCCATCGATCCAACCATCCATCCATCCATCCATCCCTCCATCCATCATCTCATCAGTTAATATATCCATCCATATGTCCTTACATATGTCTGTCTATTCATCTGTTCATCCTTCTATCTATCCATTTGGCTGTAGAACTTTAATCTATCTATTCATTCACCCATTACTCTATTCCATCCATTAATTCATCCCTTAGTCTATCCATCCATCCATTCATCCATCCATCCATCCATACATACATACATACATACATACATCATCTCATCTGTCAATGTATCCATCCAAATGTCCTTGCATTTGTCTATCTATTTATCTGTTCATCCTTCTATGTATCCATTTGGCTGTATAATGTCAATCTATCCAATCTGTTTGTCATCCCATCAGTCAATATATCCATTCATATGTACTTACATATGTCCATCTACCGATCTGTATATCCTTCTATCTATGCATTTGGCTGTTGAACGTTAATTGATCGATCAATCCATCCATCCACACATTCATCGATATATTCATCCATATATCTATCTATCTATCTATCTATCCATATATCCATCAATATATCCATCCATATATCCATTCATCCATCCATCCATACATGCATAAATACATCCAATTTGTTCTTACGTGTGTCTTTTTTTTACATTTATTCTGTCTGTTAAATGTCAGTTCATCTTTTTATCTATTTGTCTGTCTGTTTCTCCATCTATCCAGTTATCTTTTCCTGTCCATCCAACATTTCATCTACATATCAATATCTGTCATTTAATTATTCCTTCCATATCTATCTATCTATCTATCTATCTATCTATCTATCTATCTATCTATCTATCTATCTATCTATCTATCTATCTATCTATCTATCTATCTATCTATCTATCTATCTATCTATCTATCTATCTATCTATCTATCTATGTCAGAGATGTTAACATTCCTCTCAGTAACTTTCCACCGTGTGATGTTTCCCGCAAAACATTATTCCGAATCAGTCTCTTTTGCTCTCATTCTGTGAAATTATCCTCAAAGATGAAAGTGTGAAAGACAGCGAAACACAACACACCCGGCTGCACATGTGCACACGTGCTGCTTCTCTCCACATCAATTTGCTCGCCTGCAAAAAAACATTCTTCAGCTCTTCATCCATCCATCTGTCAATATTCACGGTTAAGAGAGAGTACGGAGACATTATGATGAAAAATAAATGATGTGATGAAAGTATGCGAAAGCAACAAAACTGAGAGAGAGAAAAAAAATAAGACATAAGGGGATGAAATGTGGATGAATCTCTAGCAGAGTCCACCTCCAACGCCTCAGCTCACTGATAGGAAGAGTGTATGCATGTCAGCTATACGTTACCGCAGCTGTATTTTTAGCACTACACATTAAAGATAAATCTTTGGGTATGTAGAAGCAAAAGCAATGGAATAGAGCACAACAGTGTTATGAAACATTCACAGCATGTTAAACCATATCATTCTGCAGTCATCTCATACAAAAAAAATCAACTAGATCTTTTGATACAAAATTGATCATTCTGATTTCATCAGACCTTCCTGCATTTCTCAGTAAAAAGTGTTGTGCTTATTTAAAAGACATTTTAAACGAACCCAGGCTCATTCTGACGTACCCCTATATACATTTGTGAAGAGTGCCAAATACGTCCCAGGAGCTACATTATTATTTTTTTTTTTTGCAGTTTTTGTTTTTGCGAATTCACCAGAGGCCTCTGTGTATGCTTTTTGAAATCTTAAATTTCTCTCGTAAGTGCTATTTGCGCCTGCTGTTCTCACCAGAGGCTCTTGTTGACTGACTGACTGACCGATCGACTGACCTCCTCCTTCCCTACACCTAACCAATAGTGTTTTCAAAGGCACAGATTGACCAGTGTCCACCCACTATCCTAAACCCAACCGACAATTTTAAAAAGCAATGCTGAAAACGAAAACCCTTGCTTGAATTTTACTAGACTTTTAGATTTTACCACATTCTCACCCTGATATTTACTATTTTATTTTATGTTTGGCTTCTGTTTTTGTTTTACCTGCTTTCTGTAACCGCTCTTCGCTGCACTCAAATCCCGTAATCGTGGTCAGTTCCTTCTTTGCATCTTAAGATCTCTACATCTTTACATTAGACAGCAACTAAACTTTTAAAAATTATATATCCCACGTCACAAAATCTTGGTTCTTTCCTCTGAGAAATATTGCTAAGTCACAAAGTATGCTATCCATCTTAGATGCAGAAAAGCTAGTTCATGTTTTTATGACTTCTAGACTGGATTACTGTATTGCTCTGTTCCCCAGTAGCCAAGCATCCTCTATTAATAAACTTAAGCTAGTGCAAAATACAGCTGCCAGAGTTCTTACCAGGTCTAGAAAATATTATCAATTTTATGCTCCATACACTGGCTGCCTATTAAGTTCTGCATTGACTATAAAATATTGCTTCTTACCTATAATGCTTTAAATAAGCTTTAAAAAACTTTAAAAAAGCTCCAGTTTATCTAACCAACCTTCTGTCTTGCTACAATCAAACCCACTCTTTAAGATCTAAAAACTCAAGGCTTATGGTAGTACCTAAAATAGCAAAGTTAAGCAAAGGAGGTCGAGCCCTCTTATTTATGGCTCCTAAACTCTCGTGCCCAACAGAGTTTTGTTTCTCTTGAGTTTTTTTTTTTTCCTTCACTTAATCAGTTGGTGAAGTTTGTTCCTTCCTTAATGAAGTTTGGATTGGGACTTGAGGAGCTGTGCATTGATGGATTTGCCCTTCGGTGTTTGAACTTTCAGTAGTAAAATTTAAACCACAATGAACTGAACTAAACTAAACTCCAACTCTGAAATCTGGACTTTACTAGAACTCCTATGTTAAGTGGCTTTGACACAATATTTATTTATTTATTGTAAAAGTGCTAAATAAATAAACATGAATTTAATTGAATTTAGTACGCCGACATACATGGACAGCAATTGGACAAACTGGTAACAGCGCGAAAGCCGTCCACAGATGTGAGCGGTCAGCTGGTAAGGACGAAAAGGATTTCATTTTAACGATGAAATGCAGCCATACAAACTTCTGGCTACATAGTTTGTGATCTCCAGAAATGTATATAGGGCTACATTTTCAGAACAAGCCTATATTGTTTCAAACACGCAGTGCCATATTTGCTCAAACTTATTTCAAAACATTCCTCGCTACATTTTAAAGCCATCAGCTAAGCTTGAAGTTCACATGCTAATTGATTTATGGACATGCTAACCTTTCGGTTTACATATTCTTCCAAACCTCACAAAAGCAATTGCTGAATTCGAGCTGTCAACATCAGTAACACAAACCAATCTGTGTGATCTCTCGTCTGAAGAGGTAAGCGTTTCCTGCAACAGGCATAGAAGATTACAGGCACTTAACTGAAGTTCTCACTACTTCATTAGCCCGGAGTCGAGACCCTTTATCGCTACTTAAATCTATTAACAATTATGTTATCAGCAGGAGAGAGAAAAAAAGGGGGTTTGTGGGAGATTTCTGCCTGCGAGAACATATACTCATGCACACCCACATACTCACACTCTTGAAAGGGCTTATATTTAGTAGCCTGACAACAGAGCGCAAATTCTGCTCATGTAGACCCTCTCTAACTTTCTCCATTTCACTCTTTCTCTTTCTTTGTGTGGAGTCAATATAAATCTGTGAGGAAAGAACAGTCTATGGAGTTTGTTAAGCAAATACTAGAAACTTAATTGGACAGGCACACGCACACACACACACACACACACGCACACGCACACGCACACAAACACACACACACACACACACACACACACACACACGCACATACACACACACACACACACACACACACACACACACACACACACACACACACACACACACACACACACACACACACACACACACACACACAAAAGACACACAGGGTGAAGGATTGACCATGCTTTGTTACACTCTGCTGGATGTACATGGTTTAACAGCAGCATTAGACTACACAGGGCATTGGTGTTGGCACAGGGACTGCATTTCATCTGATTCTTTACAGAATTGAAGAGAATTATTTTCAGCTCTACCCACTTAAAATTTTAACGATCATTCACATTTTTAGTAACGAGAATGGTGATAACTTGGTCATACAAAAATGGATATAGAACAGAATTCTTCATGGTAAAAAGTGAAGTGACAGGCTAAGGAAATGAATGGAAACATCCACACACACACACAGACCTTTGAAAATACCATCATTCATGGAGACTACAGACCAGAAACCAGCCCCAATTAAATAAAGTGCACAACAATAAAAAGTTTAAAACTGCTAAACTTTCTACAAACAAGAAGTTATATAGTAATTAAGTAAAGAATGTGTCTTTATATAGTGCATTTATTATGTATGACCACATGAGTAGGGATTGATGGAAGGAATTTGGTCAGGACAACGATGTTACACCTCTACTCTTCATTAGAAGTGGCATGGGATTTTTAATGACCACAGAAAGTCCGAACTTCGGTTTAACGTCTTATCCAGTAGTGTGCCCTTCACCATACTGGGGCATTAGGGCTCACACAGGTTGAGCACCCCCTGCTGGACTCACTAACACCACTTTCAACAGCAACCTAGTTTTCTCATGTGATCTCCCATCCAGGTAAAATCTGTGGCCATATCTAAAGATTATATCTAAAAAAGTTTGTTGTCGAGACAGTGAGTGAGTATAAATACATGGGCACCAGCCTGGATGAAACTAAACTTCAACCCAACTCAGAGGTTAACCCAAATTATATTTGTAAAAAGGCAAATCTACTCTATCTGAGAAAATTGAAGGGGTTTAATATGGATACGCCACTTCTTAGGACTTTTTTATTGAATCTCTTTTAGCTTTTGAGGTAATATGCTGGTCATCTGAAGGTGTAAATCAGACTAATGTCAAAACAGCCTTACACAATTGTTTACCTATTTCAAAAGATTTTGGGCACAAATTTTAACAGCATTGAGCATGTGTATGAAGTAAGAGTCATAAAGAGGGCTATATTCATTTTAGCAGGTGAGAACCACCCATTTTAATCTAATTAATTTAATTTAATTTTTAATCTAATCTAAGTTTTGCCTCCTGCTATCAGGCAGAACTTATTTCAGATGAGCTAGATACAATGAATATTTTCATTCATTTGTTCCAGCTATAGTTAGGCTATCTAACAAGCTTTAAGTTGGTACTTGCTTATGTATGTTGGATATTCCTGCTTTTTAACATGTTTTGATTGGTATGTTATTTCACTTGGGGGCAGCACAGTGGCTCAGTGTTGCCTCACAGCATGAAGGTTACTGGTTTGAGTCCTGGCTGGGTCAGTTGGCATTTCTGTGTGAAGTCTGCATTTTCTCTCTGTGTTCACGTGGGTTTCCTCCGGGTGCTCAGATTTCCCCCACAGTCCAAAGACATGCGATATCGGTGAAATTGAGCTAAATTGTCTGTAGTGTATAAGTGTGTGTGTGAGGGTTGGAAGGGCTGGAAGGACATCCACTGTAAATAACATATGCTGTTCTATCTGCAAGCTACTAAAATTCCTGTAAAATAAAATTATTAAGTTTATAATAGCCAGTTTCCACAGAGTGGTACGGTACGGTAGGAGTCAGTATGGGTCAACTTTACCAGGCTTACATTTCCACTGTCAAAAAGGTACCAATGGTACCTTTTTAGTGGGCATAGTGTACAACAAAGTTTCAGTCGACATCATTCTCACTCGAGGAAATGTCAATGTAAAGCTGTACGGGTGGTTCACATATCATATGAGAAGCACTTTGCACAAAACAGATGCTTTATACGCATATATACTTATGTTCATTACTAACCTTTCTATAAACATGACTAGATTATAACTGCAGATTAATGATAGCCTATGGTAACGTTTGCAACTAAAACAATTGAATAAATGCAACAAATATGAACATATACAGCCCCCACAGTCTTGTTACCATTGTTAGTCCTTATTTGGGTTTAATAACAACACAAAATATAGCCCAGTCAGTGCAAACCCTACATCTGCATCTTTAATCTTCACCAGTACATGTAACCTCTGTTAGAAAGTAATTCCATCATTTCGAGTTCATAATAGTCCAAAATTCACACTTAAATAATCTTGCACCCATTATTATAATCTGCTTAAGAAGTTTGTTATGTCGCATATAGACGCGCTGTGAGCTCACGCGAGAAAACGAAACAGCTCGCACTTTAGTTCGCCTTGTAAACAACTACGATGCACAGGGTAGATGCTGCTCTTCTTTCTGGCTGTTCATCAAGACGATGGCAAGGTTGGTTTGTTTCTCGGCTGTGTATTTAAAAATGGCGCTTTCTTTGTTTTTATTCTCCTGGCTTGTGTACACAGTAGTTGCGTATCTCTGTAAACCAAAAGAGATCGACTGCATATTTTGCTCCACCTTTTGGTACCTTTTTTTTTTTTGTTAGATACCCTTTTGATAGAATACCCAAAAAGTGACATGGTTTGCTTTTTGGTTCCTTTTGACAGTGGAAACGGACATAAAAGCGTTCCGACCTATACTGTACCACTCAGTGAGAACGGGCCATTAAAAGTCAGTTTTTTCATTAGCAAAAAGTGTATTTTGTTTTTTCAAATATTACTTTTCATGCAATGTGCAAAATAGCTTTTTATGAAAATAAATGTGCACAACAATGTTTGTGTTTACTAAACGAATGCATTAGTTCTGAGCCTTGGCTTCTGATATCTGACCAATTAGTGGACTGTAGACTTGCTAAAAGATATTTTTCTTTTTTTTCTTCAGATTACTCATTTAAGGCTTGATTACAATTTCGAACAAAAGGAGCTGTCACAAGTATATTATGAAGAAACATCAGTGTTGTTTTATTTAATGAGCCCATTAAATGAAAGCCTCCTAAAAATTCTATGGCAACCACACTGACTAATTCAGATGCTTTGCTACAGCAATCATTCTTACTGATTCACCAAAAAATAACTGATATTCAAATAAGCAATTTGATTCATAATCATTAACTCTGATTCTTAACTGCCTACAGCCTTCCACAGATTGAAATCTTGTCAGAGAAATGATGACGTTATTTAACAAGACTACAATAATAATGATTCAAAAAAGATTCAGGGACAGCAACACTCCCAGCTCACTACTCACAAATGTAGTTGAACTAATAACTGCCAAACACCGGTGACACACGAGAAGGAATAAGCCTCATGTGGCTGATCCATAATGCATTTCTGCAGGGACAGATTCATGGTAATCATCTAGAATGTCGCCATGGTGGCATTTCTGGAACGGTGTGTGGCCTTATATTGACAAAGCTTAGTGTCTCCTACTGACAAATCATTGAGAATGAGTTAGGTGACAAAATCAATGATTCCCTCTCTCTCTAGATCTCTCTCTATATTTTATCAGCAGGAATGGCAGATGGATTGAAATGGTGGAATACAACAACAGGTGTATATAGAAAAATAACATCATAAATACAAAAGGTGGAATGTAAGCCACTTTTGTTAGTTATTAAATTAGTTTCTTTCGTGTATCTTTTACATGCAATTATTAAAAAAAATCTTCTCATTGCTTTGATTCAAATTTTGTTAACATAATATAATATAATACAATATAATATAATATAATATAATATAATATAATATAATATAATATAATATAATATAATATAGTATAATATAATATAATATAATATAATATAATTTATATAATATAAATTTATTATTATAAATATTCTAATATAAATACTTTGAGTTTGTTTTTATTTTACCCATTTTCAGGTTAAAAAACAAGCTAGCATTTTTAGAATGTGTTTTAAATGAGTTTTATCTTATGAAAATATAAATAAAATATTTTATTTGTTTCATTTAGTTTATTGCGCACTAAGTCTGAAATTTTCATGTGAAATTTTTGCACATTCAAAAATTAACACACTAACATTTATCCACTGCCTCCAAAACATGTATGTAAAAAAAAATGGATTGCGTTAATTTATTTATTTTTTCACATCCCTGGTGTTGTTTTGAGAGGTGTTCAAGCTAAAGACAAAATCTAAATGGTGTCTATTAAAACTATTTGTCTTGAAGCACACATAACTTGACAAACAAAGTGCAGAATATAATGACAGATTGTGGTTGATGAATGAGAACCATTGCTGAAGCCTAGAGTATGCTGGTTTCGATCCCTGGCATTCAACATGTGTTTCCCATGTCACTGTTTGGTGTTTTTGTGTTTGTGCACCTTGTATTTCTCATGTTCATTCCTTCATTCATTTTCTTGTCGGCTTAGTCCCTTTAGAAATCTGGGGTCGCCACAGCGGAATGAACCGCCAACTTATCCAGCAAGTTTTTACGCAGCGGATTCCCTTCCAGCCGCAACCCATCTCTAATCCCTAATCCTAACCCTAACACTTACACACACACACACTCATACACTACGGACAATTTAGCCTACCCAATTTACCTGTACTGCATGTCTTTGGACTGTGGGGGAAACCGGAGAAAACCCACGCGAACGCAGGGAGAACATGCAAACTCCACACAGAAACGTCAACTGAGCCGAGGATCGAACCAGCGACCCAGCGACCTTCTTGCTGTGAGGCGAACGTGCTACCCACTGCCCACTATTCCTCATGTTATGATGACAAAATTTCCTTACAAAGTACATTTTGAACTTGTATGGGCCTTTGTTGGTCCCCATGAAAAAAAAAAAGACAAACTACACAAAATTAAATATTTTGAAAATGTAAAAATGCAGAATGTTTTCTGTGAAGGGATAGGGTTATGGTTATGGTAGGGGGATTGAATACACAATCTGAACAGTATAAAAATCATTACATTTATGGGAAGTCCACATAAAATTTGCTATACAAGTGTGTGTTTTGTCTATACCTTTGACATACAAGTCTACTAGCTTAGCATCAAATTACTCAATGGGTGCAGATTTCCTTTTTACTTGTGAAGTTTTATAGATGAAGTTTTATAAACTAAGTTCGAGAGGAGCGCATGATATGATTGAGCACGACTGGCCGCTTATCTGTAATCAGTAATAATCCAATCAGAGTGATCCTAGTTTACTATAAATGGATCATTTTCTCCCTACTGCTCTATTTTCATTTTGGAAGAATCCCCCCTTCCACCCCATCTCCTCCTTTTCCTCCCTTTTCTAAAGGGGGAGCTCTCGAGACCTACCTGATCTCGGATCTCCTGTTATGCTTATTGACAAGACGGGAGCCCTGGGCTCAAATATCTCTGAGCTTAGGGTTCTCTCCCGGGACAGCATGCCCAAACCTGCTATAAATGCTAAGCATATCTAAGTGGGAACTCTTAAAACTAATTTTGAGAGGATCATGTGCTATTATTGATCGTGGCTGGTCTCGAATCAACAATCATTATTGAATCCATGCCTTCAATAAATAGCCTAGTTTGTCTTACCTCCCTTTTCTTCATTTTGGAAGAATCCACCCCATCTCCCCTTTTCCTCCTTTTCTGGGGGGAGCTCTCGAGACCTACATGATCTTGGACCCCCTTCTATGCTATGTGACTAGGCAGAAACCCTTGAGTTAACTATCTCAGAGCTCAGGGTTCTCTCCCAGGACAGCATGCCAAACCAGAAACTAGTATCAAGCATTAGCAAACTGTGAACTCTTTAAGTCTTTTTTTTAACTGCATAAAAGATCTGAAATGACTGCATAAAAGATTTTTTTGCAGTGCAGTGTGCATGCATTTCATACGAGACAATTTGATGATAAAGAAAAAAAAAACACTCAAAAATTTCTGACAAAGTACTCCACATGGAAATTGTCAAAGAGGTCAGTAAGCAAGCAACTTTATATGTAACTTCACCTGGACATGTAGTTTTTTTCTATATAAAAATACAATTGTTTCCATGTCCCTGTGGTTTTTAAGGAAGGTCAGTTCTCTTACAGATCTAAACACCCCTTTTAATATATTAATAAATGTTAGAAAATAATAATACAATGACAGGAATACCAAGAGTCCCGTTTTAAATCTGTGTGCCACACAATCCAAGTCCTTCCTGTCATTCTAGTGATTTCCTACCACTTCCCGTTTTCCTCTTTCTTCCACTTTAAGTTTCTTTACCCCACTGCCTTTTATGAGTACAAACACTGTACAACAACCCAGACATGCTCAAAATTCACAACAATAACAAACCCATTAACCTTTCATCGTGAAATGCATTTCAGATTGCAAAGCAATATGAGGTAGACGATTGAAGAATAAATGATTTCACTAAAACCAGACCAGCGCAACTCTCAACTCAACTCCAAAAGCACTATGCGCACTGAATTAATTTACAGACATCTGTTTGTTCTTCTTTGCAAAACCTTCTGCCTTTCGGATTTTCATAACCTGTGTTTCAAAACAGCCCACGGGGCATCCAGCCGACCTCCTGCTGGCTTTCATGAACTATAAAAGAGATTATGAAATTTATATAACGGTCACAGAGATTCAGTGGGGATTATAATATGTGAAAAGTGCATTATGTGCAGTGTTTAACCACTAAAAACAAAGCAAAACTTGGATTGTTTTAATTATTTACACTCAATTATTTAGAGGGGCTGTATTGTTTAAATAAAGAATCAAGATTAATATACAATCTGATGTTTAATAAAGCTGTTTATAAGCAAACGGATAAAGAAATCTCTTATTTTTTGGGCCAATAACTCCCTCTTTTTTCTTTTTTCAACCCTCTATGCCTAAGATTGAGATAAACTTGGATTATTCTGATTATTCACACTCATTTATTTGCAGGGGGTGTGTTGGTTTAGTAAATTATCAAGATTAATAGACAATCTGATGTTTAATAAGGCTGTTTATGAGCAAATGGATAAAGAAATCTCTTATTTTTTAGGCTAAACAATCCCTCTTTTTCTTTTTTCAACCCTCTATGCTTCCGATTGAGATAAAAAGATGGTAATTATACCAAGATCTGAATGAACAGATGGTTTGCCATTTGGAAAAACAGACATTTTGAACGGCTTCCCTCATACCAATCTAATTGCAAACACAGTAAAAAAAAAATTATAATAAAAAATAAATAATAAAACCCTCCGATTTTCTACAAAAGAAGGAGAAACAATGAGCAGAGGTTATCTCATTTCGACTAATGGCTGAATAATGGCTTTGGATTAATACTAGAGGCAAAGATTTGTTCGCTCATCCGTTCACCAAACGCCAGCATCTTAAAAGAGGGGAATTAAAACAAATAGCCTGCATTTCCCCGTCCATTTATACTGCTTGTTGTACAATTGAACCGCGACTGTGCCTCATACATGTAATTATGGTAATTAGGGTTTAGGCAACCATGTACACAAGCCCACATCTGTGTTGATCTTGGGGGGAAGATGTCAAGCTATATTAGCTGTGCTTAAATTACACACTGCGTAAGGGTTACTGTTTAGTTCAGATAAGCAGACTTGCATTGTAATTTCAAACTGACAGCGTCTTAATGCAGAAAATAAAGTGATTTTTAGGTTGCTGCATATATCGCTTTTATTAATAGCGGGCAAAGACTATAAAATAGCCATTGAGGAACTACTATGAATTGATTTCAATATATTGATGTGATGTGAAGCCGAAGTGCTTCTACAACAACCAACACAATGCCTATACAATGTGCTTTTAAAATAAAGATTGTCCTTCTCACTTTTCTATTCCCACTCTGAGGGCAACTTTACATTTCTCAGAGTTGTTTGACTCAGATGTGTTTCTATATGTGTGAAGCAAAGTGAGTGAGTTGGATATATATACAGTAACAGCTGAGAATGTGACAATGAATACAGACTGTAGCTTAATCACTTTTTTTTATTGAGACGTGTTTGCACTGACGTGTTGCTATTTTCAGACCAGCTCATTCTTAATTTTCCTGTTTTCTGCCATCTTGTTTAAATAGCAAATTTATTTTGCCACTTTGTGGACTCATGGGTGTTCTGGTCTAGAAAAGAGGTGTGTTAATGCGTATTGTTGGCGCGTTGCTATTTTGAGGACCGCTAAAAGCAGGTCTAAAGTCCAGCGCAGAGCACGTGAGTTGTGTGCGTTAAACGTGTACACATTGCTTAAAACACGCAGGATGTACAGCGATAAGCAAATATCTTTAAAAAATAAATAAATAAAAATAAAGGAGTAAAATATTACAAAAAAATATTATTTTCTAACTAAATATAAAAAAACACTGCCTCCATGCCTTTTTCATCTCACAGGGCTTTTTTTCAGTTTACTAATGACAAATTTCTTTTGTATAATGTCATTAATATTAGTATTTTTTTATTATATGCATATTTATATTTATTTAATTAAAAACAAGCATAGATTTGCCAACCTGCCGGGTTTTGGACCATATGGAGCACAGCATGTGTTTGAATATAACTCAGATTTCTGACCACACTTCATTATTGTTGTATATTCATTTGTTTGCTAGATTTAGAAATAGTTTTGAAAAAAATCTTTGCGCTTAACAAACTGGACAATGAATGTCTGTGCCATTTTCTTATCCACGAAAGAGAAAGTAAAAGCTGATTAAAGGAGTCTCATACTTTATCCTTGCTGCAGATGGTCTGTTTAATTGTTTTCCCACTAGTAGAGCATTCAGTTTTTTCACTTACAAAGTCCGCTATGTAAAAAGCAAATGTGCCATGGCGTGACACAACTGGCTCTTAAAGGGAATGGGAGATTTCAAAACACATCTATAACTTATAAGAAGTATGCGCACAAACCTGTTAGATCATGCGCCACAGTGCAGAGCATTTTTAATTTTTTTGTCAATAAAATAGCATAAGTGGATTCTGACATGCCCTTAATGCTGTGTCTCGTCAGGACACTTTGTGTTTCTCGAGACCCCAAGCTGTTTCAGAGAGCTACTTAAATCTGAGCTCTTCTACATGTTAAGTTACTTTGTTCTGTTTTAAACAGTTTATGCACACTCTCAGAATTAAAGGTATGTGAGTTGTCACTGGGGTGGTACTTTTTCAAAAGGTACACATTTGTACTTACAAATTTTAAGATGAACACTTTTGTACTATTTAGGTACTAATATTTAACTTTGAGGTAATAATATGGACGTTTGAGGTACAAATTTGTACATTTAAAAAATTTGAGAATTTCTGTGGGTGCACTTTTTACTTTTACTACTGATCATGCAGTAGACCTTGCATCTTGGATTCTTTTGTTGTTATTTATTATTTCAGAAATTGTGTTCGGAAACAGAAAACATTCATAGTTTGTAAATATCAGACATTTCTTATCTGTGGAATCAGGTTGAATAATCTATTCCACATGTTGAATGGCATCTCAATGTCATTTTCAAGATTCATGCTTAATAACTCGACCAAAATATTACAGATAATTACATTTTACCTGATATTTTTTAAATTACCATTTAACAGCTAACCACTATACAATAAATCCAACATTTTTTTCATACTTACTAAATACTTCTAAAAAAACAAAGCAAATAGGCTAAACATATAAATAAATAAATGCAGAGCACCATCACATTACACAAGCAGGAAACAGCTGATTGCATTTATTTGAATGGGTTCATTTACTGGCTTGATTAATCCACAGCATAATATACTTTGCCTTTAATTTACCTACTATCATGTCTGGCAGACAGCATTAGGTATAAAGGATGAAGGGGGAAAAAAAAGGGATGATGGAAATGGAACAAAGTAAAATGTCCAAAACGAACAGCAGTGAATGTGTGATCAAACACTGAAGAACTCAAGTACACACTAAAACACACCTATTCACTTTTAACCAATATATCGGCACAATAATGGCGGTCTGGATTCTGCGCTAGACTCAAAGCTTTTACTTCTGTCACTAAGAATTAGAGGACGTTTTTGTGAGGAGACGTTTTTCATGTTTATGAGAAAGTTGTTTACACACTCGTCATATTGGGCCCACGAGGCTTTGAAGCTTGTCTCCTGATAGCCATTAGCACCGGCCATTTCATTTCCTTCTCGACCACGGCCATCTCTATGGTCTTAGTATCCAGGCAACAGTCTGAAGACAAAACAAGGGTCATCGATGAGCTACAAAAGCAGACCTCAGATGCCCCCACAGCTGCCTTACAAGTCATTAGAGAGGCTGTACTAGACAGGAGAGCACCGGTGGGCTTAGAAACGAGAGTGTGAGAGTGCCTTTTTGAAGATTTCTGTTTTGAAACTGGCTTGTGGTTTGACGGACAGTGTTTAGGAGGATGAAAGAGACTGCGCAGAGATGGAAAGACCACTGCTCACTGGAGAAGAACGATTGATTGCTTTACCTGACAAAGGCGAAATGATTTCTTCTCCACTTCTCCGAAAGAGATGCACTGAGGAGAAGAGAAAACAAAACATTGAAAGTCAGATTCAATTCTTAATGCGCCAGTTATATATACAATACTAAATTATCCAACTAAATAGATCAAATGTTTTTAAAAATCTGACATACAATTTATGATATACAGTATAATTGATTTAAAAAACTGTATTATTTGTATACAAAGCCATCAATAGTCTTGCTCCTTAGTACCTTGCAGATTTATTCTGTCCTTATACCCTCTCTCAGTCATTGAGATCTTTTGAACATTCTTTAAAGGAGAAATAAAGCACTCAGTCAAGTTTATCTTATTTTGTACATTTTATCTTGTACAAGCACACATACTCGTACAAGTAGCCTACTTTTACAAGTTTATCTTATTTTGTACATTGGGTTCCACTTTAATGAAAATATCAATTAATCTAACCATTTAGAAGAAAATGGCATTTTTTACTATAGATTTAAGACCTAGAGCGCCAGGTTCTTGGTATGTTGTCACGAAGTTGGTTTCGTTCCCTCTACTGAGCAGATACAGTGGAAGTAAAGGAAATTGTAAAGCCTAATTAAACCCAGTGCGTGAAGTTTTAGGCATGGAGCTGCTGCAAATGCAAGCATCAGATGTGTGTCTAATATAAAAGTACAGATATTTATTATATTTTTCTTTTTCCCCCTTTTAATTACCTATCATTTGATGCGCTTTGCTCCACTCTCTGTATTAATCTGACTGGCTGCCTGTCTAGGTTTCAACAATGATTGTAATGGGCTGAACAAAGAGACTGGACAACCTAATTTAACCCAATCCATGAAGTTGTGGACGAGTATCACAGAGGTGGTACACATACAAGCATTTAAGTGTCTTCAGTTGTGCATTTATTTTCTTTTGTTATTACTTTTTGTTTGATGTGCTTTGCTCCACTCTCTCACGCTGCTCCAGCGCTGCCTGACGAGGGGATTTACATTCTGACTAATGCAACGATGAAAATGATAGATGACTTCAGACTAAATCATGTCTTTGTGGGTTATGTCAAGACATATTCCTTTCACAAGTCGATTTACTCGATCTCTCAACATGTTTGAAGGATAAAAACCTGCCTTAAGAAACACTGCGCTGATCTTAGTTTGGTTTGAACACGAGCAGAGGTGAGGGGCTGTAGCAGTGAAAAGTGAAAGTACCCACCCCCATTACATCAGTAATGTTTCACTCTCTGAATTTTGCAGCCTGACTGTGTGTGGTTTCAACTAGGTCCATTACTTAAGTAAAGTTTATATAGTTTACAGAGTTTTATACAGTGTACTGGCTCTCACATGTGTATTTTGAGATATTTTGCGTCATAGTTAAATACATTTTAAATAAACTGCAAACATAAAAATATAGAAACTTATTTTTTCCTCAGATTCTTTCTTGAAACTCTTCCCTGTTTGTCATATACCTGTCTGATGGCTCATTATGCAGCTCATTATGCAGGTCTTTGTTTTCTCAGTTGTGAATCGCTGCATTAGTAATGATAGTTCACGCCTTCTCGCATAGACGATTTTCACTCAGAAAGTGACTTTGAAATTTTAATTCATTAATTTTTTTTCTTTTTCCAGAGATGGGTTGCATCTAAAGGCATCCTGGATTAATAAAGGGACTAAGCAGAAAAGAAAATGAATTAATGAATGAATGAATAAAGAAACGAATGAATGAATAAATATTTTTTTCTGTGAGCAAGTAAACAAGATGATTCTCACAACATTTTGAAGCAAAAACACTAGGCTACAAGATCCAGTTCTCAAAAGTCTTGTGAACAAATGTTCTCAGTGTGTTTAATGGACTTGTTTTAGCGACTTCAAAATTTTTGTTTTTCACTATAACCAAGCATTATCGTTTCTTTCTCAAAAACACAAACACATACAAACATGCTGCTTAGGTATTATTGTAGCCCAGCTTGTGCTGTTTGCAGTGTTATTACACTTTAGTTATTAATATGTTTTTAAGACACTGAAACAGCACAAATGTCGTGCATGTCAAAACTTCTCCAGAGCCCAAAAACACCCTTAGACCCCTGGGGGTTAAATGGGGTTTATAAATACATATTGTAATAATAATAATAATAATAATAATAATAATAATAATAATAATGTATTGTTGCATTGTATTGTATTGTATTGTATTGTATTGTATTGTATTGCATTGTATTGTATTGTATTGTATTGTACAGTATTGTATTGCATTGCATTGTATTGTATTGTATTGTACTGTATTGTACAGTATTGTATTGTATTGTATTGTATTGTATTGTATTGTATTGTATTGTATTGTACAGTATTGTATTGCATTGCATTGTATTGTATTGTATTGTATTGCATTGTATTGTATTGTATTGTATTGTATTGCATTGTATTGTATTGTATTGTATTGTATTGTATTGTATTGTACAGTATTGTATTGCATTGCATTGCATTGCATTGTATTGTATTGCATTGTATTGTATTGCATTGTATTGCATTGTATTGTATTGCATTGTATTGTATTGTACAGTATTGTATTGCATTGCATTGCATTGCATTGTATTGTATTGCATTGTATTGTATTGCATTGTATTGCATTGTATTGTATTGCATTGTATTGCATTGCATTGTATTGTATTGTATTGTATTGTATTGTATTGTACAGTATTGTATTGCATTGCATTGCATTGCATTGTATTGTATTGCATTGTATTGTATTGCATTGTATTGCATTGTATTGTATTGCATTGTATTGTATTGTATTGTATTGTACAGTATTGTATTGCATTGCATTGCATTGTATTGTATTGTATTGCACTGTATTGTATTGTTTTGTATTGTATTGTATTGTATTGTATTGTATTGTATTGTATTGTATTGTATTGTATTGCACTGTATTGTATTGTTTTGTATTGTATTGTATTGTACTCAGTGGTGGAAAGAGTATTAAAAAATCACTCAAGTAAAAGTACCATTACTTGCCTAAAAATGTAGTGCAAGTGCAATAAAAGTATATGTTGTAAATATTACTCAAATTATGAGTAAAAAGAACTTTTAAAAGTACTCAAGAGTAGTGAGTATTGAGTATTACCAAGTGGCAACCTCTTGCTCTCCCTCGTGAAGCAACTACGGTTGTAACTAATACTACAATTCATGAAAATTACGCTAGTCCTGGCTCCACCATAGAGCAAAATTCTTTTGAGCCCACTGTTAAAATGGCCCACTTAACTGCAGAAAAAACAGTGTTTACAGAGAAAGTTGTGGCCAAATTAAGACTCAAAATCACCCCAGAGTGGATGAAAACATCCCCAACAGCACACAAAAGTTGTTGTCATGTTAAAATGCCAAGCATAATGTTGATTTTCATGACAATAATAATGAATATAGATTATTTTTGACATATTTTCAATATTCAAAATTATTTCTTTGTTCTATTTCAGTAAAAGTTCCCCCGGAAGTGCAACCCATGATTTGAAACACTAGTCGCATGCTTAAAAAAGGTGGATACACAAGGGTCTGGAATCAGTTGTTTCTCGTCTTCTCATGAATTTTAACAGAGCTGCAGATCTAAAACGCATTCTGGCGATGCATAAAGAATGAAACATACATTAGTAAATGAGTTTCAACAACAGTGGCCCTGAACTGTCTGTGTGTGTGCGATTCCCCTCGTGTCCCATTTCCCCGCCTCACTTTTACTGAAGTACTGGTGCAATTTCTCTTATTTTTCAACCAAATAGATCAGAAGGGAGTCATCAAAGCCCCATCCACCGAGGATAAATCAAACAGGACACATGGAGGAAAGGCAAGGACATGCAAACGCTCCAATACACCCAGCCAAAGTCACACAAAGACAAGCGGATGCGGACGCAAACTAGAAAGTCAAGTCGGCATAGCCAGTTCATGCACACATACTGGGGGGAAGCCACACGAGCACATCATCTCCTTCGTCTGTGGGATTGAGGTTTAATAATGACAGGACAGGCAGAGAGAGGGAATAGCTTTATGTGCAGAAGTGGGTCTTATAGTGGACTCTGCATATGATGAGGTGACAGGCTTTCTTTTGCACTCTTGCTATCTCTCTCCTGCTATTTTGTGTCTCCACTCTTCTTCTGTATATACATATATATATAGCGTGTCTATAATGAAAGTTATTATATAGCAGGTGATATTTTAAGCTATGAAAATTCAATTTCCGCCAACCTTGTGACTTGTGTGTTCATGTGAGAAAGATCTTTACTGTTTTTAGAGATGAACATCATAACAGTTACACTTAAAATGCTCACCTATCAGTACAGGTCAACTATTTATATAATAATAAAAATAATAATAATAATAATAATAATAATAATAATAATAATAATAATAATAATAATAATAATAATAATAATATTACTTTAATAATACAATAATAATACTTTTATGTTTACCGCACTGTCAGTATGCAGTGTCAACTGGAATTAATAGCAATTCAAAATTGTAACAACAATATTGTGGTGGAAATAAGATTCGAACAATAATTTGTGAGATATAGAATAATATTCTAATAACGTTTTTATTGTTTATAAGGATTTTAATCATTCATTCATTTATTCATTCACTTATTCATTCATTCATTTTCCTTTGAATTATTGTCTTATATATCAGGTATCGCCACAGTGCAATGAACTACCGGATGCCCTTCCAGCTGCAAGCCAGTACTAGGAAACACCCATACACTCTCACAATCACCCACACACACACATACACTATGGCCAGTTTTGTTTATTTAATTCACCTATACAGAATGTTTTGGACTGTGGGAGAAACCGTAACACCTAGAGAAAACCTATGGAGTCAATCCAGGGTCATTTATACTTGCAAAATAAAAAAAAGTTTTGCAAACAAAAATCAAAGCATTGAGCAAAAATAAATAAATAAATAAATGCAAATCTCCAAAAATTGCAAAACAAAAATAATTTGTTAACAAAAATAAAGAACTGCAAAAGGAAAATTAAGTTTTAGGAAATAAAAATGAAATTTGTATAAAAAAAAAAAAAAAAAAAAAAAAAAAAAGAGAACTGCAGAACTGCAAATAAAAATCAAACAAATCAAAAAAATAAAAAAAATAAATAAAAAAATAAAAATAAAATAAAATATTTGCAATGAAAAATGAAAAAAAACTATATATTTTTGCAAAACATTATTTATAGCATTACCTTTCCAAAGTCCATCCAGTCAATTGCAATGCTCATTTTGATTTGCTTTTGAGTCAACCATGAGATTGCGATGCTGTTTTCATTTTGCACCTCACATTTCTGTGTGTTTTACTTTGTGGCCCTGATTTGACAAGGCGGCAGAGTCAAGTGAAATCGGGCATTTACCACAGGCTGCCTCCATTTAAGTGACATCATCAACTGGAGACACAGCATCACCAAGGTGGTCATACAGCCCAGTAACTCGGGTAGTAATAAACTACTAAACTTACTAAAAAGCTAATCAAATTGAGTATTGCAAATAACTGGAATGTCAATTCCTCTTTGCCAGATATAATTAATGCATCTAATAATGCAAATGAAAACTGAGACAAAAATATATATGAAAAATATACAAGTGATGTTGCAGCAGATGATAGACATCATTGCTGTATTAATACTGCAAAGTTTATTGTACTGGAATTGCTAAGGATTATTTGAAATAGTGCAGCGATGGGATGTGTAAATATCTTGTTGACATTTAGAGATCTTGCTGTATTTTTCTTTTTGAAGGCACAATTTATCCCACATGAGAAATAGCTGACCATGGTGTGTATATTTTGGATCCTGTTGATTGCTAGTTAAAAACCTTTCTAAAAATGTATGTGTTGTTTATGTGTTATTTTTTTTTTTATATTTTTACAAATGTTATCCCTAGCCCAGGGATGTCAAACTCAATTCCCGGAGGGCCGCAGCCCTGCACAGTTCCAACACTCATTAAACTCACCTGATCAAATTAATTGAGTCCTTCAGGCTTGTTTGAAACCTACAGGTAAGTGTGTTGGAGCAGGGTTGGAACTAAACTGTGCAGAGCTGCAGTCCATCAGGAATTGAGTTTGACATCTCTGCTCTAGCCCTATGAAGATAATAAATACCAACAACTCATTAAAGTGCCCATAGCTTAGTCTAACTCAGGCTAGAGTGTATGAAAGATTGTTTATTTGAAGTCTAACAAATGTTTTTTTATTAAATGATAACAGCTTACATCACACAGTTTGTAATAAATTGTATATTATTGCGTGTTTTAAATGTAAGTGTTTTTACTTGTTCAGCAAGCCTTTGTTATAGTGCAGATACGGTTGGTCAAATGAGAAGTTTGGGGGGCGTGGTTGATTTGACGTACAAGCGTTTGGTTGGAAGCTTCTGCCTCCGGCTTCATCTGGTAGTCCCTTCTGCGCATGCCCAGGCTCTAATTTCAGCAGCTTTGCGTCATGAGGCAATTTGCATTAAAGGGTTCAATAGAAAAAGGCGTTGTCGTGTGGTCTATAATTTTCACAGACATTGGTTGGATTATATGTAGAAGAACCCAATTGTTGGGTTAAAAAGTCAAATTAAAATTAAATTAGGTTAAATTAAATAAAAAATATATAAAATGTTATAAAAATAAAAAAAAATAATTAGTGTTAAAATAAACAGTGTTTTTTGTAGCATGTACAAACAATAGATGCTATTTAATTATTTGTTTAATCTTCAGTATATATACTATTTTAACAACAGTTTTAAATGTAAAATTAATATTTATAAATATTTAACAGTCAGTTAACCACTCAATGTCCTCTGAATGGTTGCCAGGGTGTGTTTTTTTTAAACTGGGCTTTTAATTCAGTTATTCAGTCGGTATTTATCAATTATTTTGTCTGCCTGGCTAAAATATATAAACTCAATTATTTAGAAAAGTAATATTACACTTACTCAACCAGCCGTATGTTTAGAGACATTGTTCGCATTATGCTACAAACGACAAAATTTATTTGCATGACCAAAAATCACAATATAATCAAACAGATTCCTATGTCTGATTATGACAAACATTATAGCGGTCCTGGGTTTCAGCAATTGCACTGCTGCCGATGCATTTTTTTGTAGTTTTATTGTTGGAGCTAATTGTGTGTTGAACATCTGTGCTGATTTGCAACTAACAGACAAATGTCAGCCCATCTGCTACCCAACACACTAATGAGAATAAAACATCTCACACACACACATCCATTCTCAGTCATCCTATTGTGTGCTGCATTACAGCTATATTTCATGCAGTCCCCAGACAGCCATTCAAATATCTTTATGTGGCCAATGTGTCTTGAGGAGCGATTTGATTTGTAGAGGGCGAATCAACCGTAGAGCACAAACCATCACTTTTTATCCACTTATATGGCAAATAAGATCTGTGAAACATTATTCAGAAGCTACTCAGTGTTCACTCCCTCATCCATTAAAGGTTCTCTGAAATGTGTAGCTTTGTTCAATGAGTGATGTAATTTCAATTGAAACATGGTAACAGGGTGGGACATACAGTGTAGCTCAACCCCCTTTTAAGCATAGCCAATGGCGTTTTGTTATTAATCACAGCTCTGCCAGTCAGTGTCACTGAGCTAATGCTCATATGATTCATTACAGTCAGTTTCTAATGGTAATACTGAGTTTCTACATGTTTTTCAGCTTTAAAATGCAGCATTCAATGTAAGTCAAGCGGGTCTACTAAATAGAGTTTCCATTTCATGTGAAGTGAATCTTTTTTTTAAAGACTTAAAAAATGAAACAACACAAAAACCAAATTAGGTGATTTTCCAATAAGTTTGAGAGCTAATGTTGGTATTGGTGAAATAAGCTATGATTCCATCCAAAGACACCAAATAAACTGCAAAACTGGAATATCACAAAAAGCATCTGAGTATAAAGCTCCATCCAGTGAGTCAAAGACAACAAAATCATGACTTCCTGATAAAAAGGTGGCAATTATCAAAAAGAAAAATGCAATTTGGTGCAGCAGAAGCCACAAAATAAATGTTAGGTGCAATTTTGAGAAACTGTAATAGTCTGTTCTTTAGACCAGAACAAACCCGGTCTAAAGTCCAGCGCAGAGCTCGTTAGTTGTGCGCCTCGCTTGCACACCGCTTAATACACACAAGATGTAGAGCAATACACAAATATCTTTACATATATAAAAAGAATTAAAATATTAAGGATATAATAAGGATATATATAAGATTAGGATATATAAGGATATTATATCAGTTTCTAGCCTACAAGAATTTAAAAACCACTGCATCCTTCTTCTCGGTAGGCTTTGTTAGTTCACTCAATTTCGCTTTTATAATGTTATTATTATTAACAGTATTATTTATTATATCCATATTTATATTTGTTTGATTAAAAACAAGCTTAGATTTGTCCACCTGTCAGGTTTTAGACCATATGGGGCATAGCAGGTGTATTTGGAAATAACTCAGCATTTTGACCACACTTCGTTATTATTGTTCATTTATTCGTTTGCTGAAAATTAGAACTGAATTTAGAAATAGTTTTGAAACAATCTTTGCGCTTAACAAACTAAATTAATTATTTATAGGCTAATTGCGTAAAGGTTTCCCTATCCACGAGAGCAAAAGCAAAAGTGAACTTACTTTACGTCATGTAAATAGCAAATGCACTTAAGGCGCAACGCAGCTGGCTCTTAAAGGGAATGGGAGATGAGACTCTGATTGGTTTATTCTCAAAACACACCTATAACTCATTAAGAAAATAAACTCAACCCTTTTAAGCCATGCTCCATGGCGCAAAGTGGATTTCCCTCATGTTTATCCTCATATTAGCACATATAGATTCTGACACTCTCTGAATGCATTTTCGCCCTGCGCTGTCCGTTTTGCGCATGGACCGTCAAAATAGAGCCCAAAGAGCGCAGTCATGCAGTCAACTCACTTTTGGAGGAGTTAAACTGTTTTTTGGGAGCGCAGCCACTCAAGTCAGTTCTGGGAGGTAATAATAGTGAACTACTTTCATAACATGAGTGTGCTCCACGCAGGTAAGTGGGCTTGACAAAC
The DNA here is from genome assembly GCF_052040795.2 of Danio rerio. Taxonomy (NCBI): domain Eukaryota; kingdom Metazoa; phylum Chordata; class Actinopteri; order Cypriniformes; family Danionidae; genus Danio; species Danio rerio. The sequence goes on from NC_141043.1 coordinate 17,140,314, forward strand.
CAACCACATGTGGGACACACTCCTCCTTTGGTCTGGTCTCCTCTGGTCTTAATGCACCAGACATTTTGTTAGAAATACTCATATGCTTTGCATGTTTGTCCTTGTGTTTGTTTATATAACTACTATTTTTATTTATAGCACTTCATTTTTGCATCTCATGTTTAAATGCACTATGAACAGCAGCTGCGCTAATTATTTTCTTTATTTTCTATTTCCACCTGGGGATACCGAGGCCCCCAGAGATACAGTGCCACTGATGTGATCCAAGAAAGGATGCCAAGGTATCCATAATCCTCGACCAGGCCGTATCCTGAGCTGATGCTGTGGTGGTCATGGAGGAGTGAAGAGCATGAAACATTGATCCCACATTGATCCTGTGGGTCAGCCTGATCACCCGCCGGTGACCTACTCACACCTGCATTTCTCTACGATTAAAGTCCAGTGCTCTCCAGCCTCTGTTGCCTAGACTGCAGCTCTGCATAGGAAGTTTAACCAGAGGAGAAATGGTCGTGCCCAACTGAAACTGGTTTCTCTAATTTTCCTTCACTGTTGTCAACTGGTGAAGTTTTGTTCCTTGCCACTGTCGCCACTGACTTGCTTGGTTTGGGACTTGGGGAGCTGCACGTGGATGGATTTGCTCTTCAGTGTTTGGACTTCCATCAGTGAAAGTTATATCACACTGAACTGAAAATAAAACTGAAATTCAGCTCTTGACTGACACAGTTCCAATCTACTAGAACTTCTATGTTAAGCTTTGACACAATTTATACTGTAAAAGCACTATATATAAAAACCATGAATTTAATTTAATGAAATGATGGACAAATGGTCATCACTGCTATCTCATATATTATTTAAAAATGTTCAAACCATACCTGCCAACACTCCCATTTCTCCCGGGAGTCTCCTGTATTTCAGATCCATCTCCCGTTATGTTATTTCTCCTGGAAAACTCCTGTAATTTTACCCCCCCACCAGGTCCTCAGCTATTTGGTATAATCTATGAACGAATGAAACATGAACGGATCGCCGACTTTGGTATAATATCCAATCGCCTGAAACCTATATAGTGCATGGTGCAAACACCTAGACATCCCCATCACTTTGCCACCCCCTGCTCCACCCCAGTCTCCCGGATTTCCAGAGACAAATGTTGGCAGGTATGGTTCAAACTGCTTTATCCAGTCAAAAATACCTGCCACTTCCTGTTATTTTTGTTAACACATGATCTACTAAAAAAAAAAAAAAAAAAAAAATATATATATATATATATATATATATATATATATATATATATATATATATATATATATTTTTTTTTTTTTTTTTTTATGTGCACGCTGAAATGTATTTGATAAATAGGTGGATGAAAACATAGCTGTAGTATTTAGGGAAACAGATGCTGGTGTAATTGATACGGCAAATGTGTATTCATATTACATTATTCACATTAACACTTTTTTGAACAAAACCTAAACCAACCCAAGTGAGCGTAAATAATGTTATGGAATGTAATAGTTTTTTGCTTTAACTCCGGGTGCACTAACAATTTTATCTTTGTCTAGTGGCACTCTAATTAGATACTAGATACTATTGAGCATTTGATTGGTCAGAAGATTTAATGAGAATATGTGGTAGTTGATGTCTGTCACCCATCAAAACATGAATGTGGGAACAATATTGTTAAAATGTTCTTCAAGAATGTGATCAGCTGAGGACAAACAAAGAACAGTACAAAAGCTCTATTCATAGAATGTCTAATGTAATTCAATTTCATACCCTGCAGATTGGTAGCTGTTTTGTGTACATTATAGGACTAGGCTACACATTATCTTTTTTCACACAATGTATCCCCCAGATGTAAAAAACATAAGGTGCGTCCCAAATCGCATACTTATGCACTATTCTACCCCATTTTGTAGTATAAATAGTGTAAGTAGTACATTCACACTGAGTGTGGTTTATTTATAAACTAATTTCGAGAGGATCACATACTTATGATCAACACGCCTGGCATCTCATTAGCTCGGTAACCTGCTCTATTAGATGATTACAGAAGCATTATAAATAACCAGAGTTTTTCACTCCAGTTAACTTCGTCTTGAAGTTTCCCCCCTTCCACCCCTACTTTCCACCCTTTTTTTTCTGATAGGGCGACACGGTGGCTCAGTAGCTAGCACTGTTGCCTCACAGCAAGAACACCGTAAATCCAACCTCCTATCGGGCCGGTTGGTGTTTTTGTGCGGAGTTTCTATGTTCTATGTTTTATGTTCCCGTGGGTTTCCCCCGGGTTCCCTGGTTTCCTCCCACCGTCCAAAAACATATACCATAGCCAATTGACTAAACCAAATTATCACATAAGATAACCTTAGTTTACACTTCTCACACGGCGACAAGCAGGGGAGTTCTCAAGACCTAGTTCAAACTCCCCTCTCGCACTTCTAACAGGAGGGAGCCCCGGGCTCGAGGATGCTACGAGTTCAGGGCTCTCTCCAAGGACAGCGTGCCAATTGCGCTTTATTGATTATCAGCCAAGGGTGAACTCTTGAAAAACTCTTAAAATAATAAGTACACTTTAATTACCCAGATGCTGCACTAATTCAATTGTTAAAAGGAAGTGTGGAATGTTCGAGACTTCATGCACTCAACGGCCAAAAATGTATGTTTATGAAAATTAACAACCTGATCTCATGAGAAAGCGTAACTATTTTATGTTTTGTCATTTAGTGTACTCTTTGTAGAGTACATTGGTACGAAAATATATGATTTTTGGCAACAAACCACACCCCTAAACCCAACCGTCATTGGGGGATGAGCAAATCATACTAAAATGTACAAATGAGATTGCACGAATTCATCGTACAAATTAGCCACAAATTAGCCACTAAATCAAAAAGTTGCTGTGAGATAGCATTGAAACTATGGGTAGCCCCACTGAGATCATAAAATATACACTGAAATTAATTTTTATACTGGAAAATCACGTCTCTGATCCTTTTCAGTCAAAGTGAGAAAGATTTTGAAAGGAAGAAAGTAATATTTAAGTGCTTGTATCTTCTTAATGCAAATTTTGTTTTTGTTTTGGAGCATGCTAGCTTATAGATAACCTTAAAGGTAACATATTGATGCTAACGGCAACAAATTGCAGCACCAAAAAATGGACTCTTGTCTACTTGAAAGCAAAGCAGTGCCTGTGGGGGATTTGTGCATACAGAAATGTGCCTGTGGCAAGCTCACTGAATCACACAAACTCATTGAATCACATTTACTGGCACTTTCCTTGTCGAACGCCGTCCGGCTGCATGCATAATGCACGAGGTGAGAGCAGAACAAGAACAAACACAACACATGGAACAGACTCTATAATCACACCCCGAGTCAGCAGGCGACAACCTACGATGTCTCTTTTTGTCTTGGTCTCTCTGCTTGTCTTTTCCCCCCTTGTTAATACCTAAATCTGATGATTCCACACCTTTGTATGTGTGCTAACACCCACATCCAAAATAGTTCAGAGTTTAAAAAGAGAGAGGCCTTTTGAGTAAGTGTGCCATGAAACAAAACAACTAAATACCATTGATAGCATTGAGATGGATCATTAAAATGTGGTCAATTACTGACGTTCAAGTTAATCACTTCATTCATTCATTCATTTTCTTTTTGGCTTAGTCCCTTTATTACCCTGGGGTCGCCACAGCGGAATGAACCGCCATTTCATTATATATATATTGGACCATAATCCTGAAACTAAAAAATGGCCAATAAAAAGATGTGAAGCACCAAAAGTGGCCCATGTTAAAATTTTATTTGAATACTGAATTGGCTTGTTGTTGTTATCCATGAACTTTCAAGTGTTTTTTACAAGAGAGGCTACAAATATCCTGAAGCTCAATACTAATACTATTATTTTAAAACTGGCCATAATCAGACTGAGGAAGGTTGTGAAGAATGTGCTGGCCTGCTTGTTATTTGCTTAATAGATGACAATAGGCTACAGTTTTTAATTTAAAACTTTAACAGATTCCTTTTTTTCTGATAATATATTATGTAATGAAATGTGTATTTTAAAAATAAAAAAATCTCCCTATTCATATTTCATTTCATTTTCTTGTCGGCTTAGTCCCTTTATTAATCCGGGGTCACCACAGCGGAACGAACCACCAACTTATCCAGCAATTTTTTACGCAGCGGATGCCCTTCCAGCCACAACCCATCTCTGGGTAACATCCACACACACGTGCACACACTACGGACAATTTAGCTTACCCAATTCACCTGAACCACATGTCTTTGGACTGTGGGGGAAACCGGAGTACCAGGAGGAAACCCACGCGAAGGCAGGGAGAACATGCAAACTCCACACAGAAACACCAACTGAGCCGAGGTTCGAACCAGCGACCCAGCGACCTTCTTGCTGTGAGGCGACAGCACTACCTACTGCGCCACTGCCTCGCCCCTATTCATATTTCTTTATTTCAAATTTTTAGGAAATATTGTTGGTAGAGCAAAATGTGTGGTTGTGATTACCACCCAACCTCTCACAATCTCACAATTGGGTATCCAAAATGGGGCAAATAACAGCAAAAAGAACCACCCCTTTCACCAGGCTGGCTATGGGCCTGATGTAACTGCATGTTTCACATTTATATAATAAATGTTTTTACTTTTATATAATAATTTAAAACACTAACAATGTAATGGCACTGTTACTACTAACTAAAACTAACTAAAATAAATATAAAATAGAATAAAAAAACAAAAACAAATAAAGTTATTAAACAGAAAATTAAAAATATTTTCTTGGCAGTTAAGAAGAACCTGAATATTAATAAAATGTGAAAGAGAAACTAAATAAATGTTGATATTATTATCCATAATAATATACTGTGTTACTTTTAAGGATAATTTATTTATATAGACAAAATAGTTTACAATTGATTAATATAATTAAAATACCATGTTATACACAGGCGACACGGTGGCTCAGCACTGTTGCCTCACAGCACAAAGGTCACTGGTTCAAGTCTCAGCTGAATCAGTTGGCAATTCTGCGGTGTAAAACATAAGCTGGATATGTTGGCGGTTCATTCCGCTGTGACCACCCCTGGTAAATAAAGGGACTAAGCTTAAGGACAATTAATGAATGTTATACATTATATTCCTTATGCTCAAGTTATTTTACGCACAGTAAAAGTCCAACTTTTTGATTTTGAGCCACAAACTACCCCAACAGTGGATGTGCTGTAAGAAAAAAAGAAAGTGGATAGAAGCTGTCAATTGAAGCAGGCAATCTGTGTGTCCCTGCTGGGATAACAGAGCATTTGATGGTCCTGTTGGCAGGATCAGTGCCACTCAGTGGTCCGAGAACAGCACATCCCCTTAAAGGAACGCTTTGGGGTTCAATAAAACATCAGCTCTATCGACAGCAACTCTGCCATGTTGTCAATTTCTGCAGAAAATATTTTTGACTGGTCCTTTGGTTTAAAACAACAGCAAATAAGCTTTTTGCATGTATTTTGGAAGTACAAACTTAATTCCTGGAGGGCCATACGTAGTTCTGCACAGTTTAATTTCAACTCTGCTTCAACATACTTACCTATAGGTTTCAAACCAGCCTGAAGGATTCAATTAGTTTGATCAGGTGTGTTTAATTCGTTGGAACTAAACTGTGCAGAGCTGTGACCATCCAGGAACTGAGTTTGACACCTGTGGTCTAAACCCTACTTCAAAATAAACATTTAACCATGGGTATACTTAAGGAGCTTTCCCACTAGCACTTTCAGTGTGCCCCCAGGTGAGAGTTTGGTTCGTTTGGATAATGTGAATGCTGTCTTCTGAACTCGTGTAAAAGGATGGTCTTGGGAATGGTGTATTTATGTATTCATGACATGCTTCAAGTGAAGAGAATCTCCATTTTTAAAGTCCAAAGTTCCAGCCATTTCACAGATTCTACGGTGCCACTGTTACCTAGCAACATCTGCCCCTGTAATGACGCTAAGGTATTGAGGTTCAGAACCAAAAGTCACAGTGTGTACACAGTCCAGCTTTGTATAGATCGACTTATTAATATGGGGTTACAACAGTGGAATAAACTTCAAACTTGTCCAGCATATGTTTTACGCAGGGAAACTGTGAAACTGTGTAATGTGTGGGGAAACCGGAGCACTCGGATGAAACCCACACAAACACAATGAGAACATGCAAACTCCACACAGAAATGCTAACGGGTCCAGCTGGTACTTGAACCAGCGACCTACTTCGTGTGATACGACAGTGCGAACCACTGAGCCACTCCACCAATACACTATTAAACACGGTATGTTCTGGAGCTGGGCTAGACACTGGGCTCAGACCCCTTATCTTTCTCTCTATCCTGGAGGATGACTTAAGTTAGGGTGTCTTTGCAAGCTCAGAGCCCTCTCCCCGGACAGCACACCAAATACGCGTATCCTATGCTTCAAATATCTTTGCGTGTGAAAAGAACACATGAATACACATGGAACACATGACTTCAAATGACAATACATTTTCAATTTAATGGAACATTTGTTCAAAAATCTTTAAAAATCATTATCATTAGGAAAAATTAAACATTAATTTTATTCATTAATTCAATATAGTTCAATTTAACTTTATTTGTATGGTGCTTTTATGATGTCGATTGTGTCAAAGCAGCTTCACATAAATGGTCATAGTAAATACTCAGGGTAGTTCAGTTTTTAGTGTTTAAGTTCAGTTCAGTTTAGCTCAGTTCAGTGTGGTTTAAAGTCATTACTGAGAGTCCAAACACTGAAGAGCAAATTCATTGATGCGTAGCTCTACCGATCCTGAACCATGCAAGCCAGAGGCGACAGCCGAGAGGGAAAAAAAACCTTGAGAGAAACCAGACTCAGTTGGGCACGACCATTTTAATTTCTTAAGAGATAGGTTTGACTGAATGCATGTTGCAATGGTGTCACACAACACATTTTGATCCAAAATCTGCAAAAAAATCTGAAGCAAAATATCTGAAGCAAATCTTTCAAGTTGACCCAAATTATGCAGTTTCTTAGATTAAAGTAAATTGATATAAATATTATAATTGCAGAATCATAAAATCCAGAAATGCTTAAAAAAACAGTACTGTATGTAAAATTTTGATCGAATCCAGAATGTGAGGGAAAATGCTGCTAATTCAATTACAAATACCGTGCCCTTTTAAAATGATGAATGACCCCTTTTCAGGATTGCCTCAGCAACCTTTGTGCAGAAGAGTCAAAAATGTTTTTGAGTCAAAAAGTGTATACTGCATTTGAAAAATTATTACTCAGCGCCACTGAAGAAAAAGTCCAATCCTCCCTCTCTTGTGTACTTTGTAATCCCACTGAATAGAAAAATGGGTTTCAAATAGGCCAAACACAGTAACAATGCCACAGTACGGCATAGCCTCACATGAAAGACTTATTATAAATTCTGGACATGCGCTTGAAGTAATGCACCTTCACATGCCCAGAGCAAGTGGATCCATTTAGAATGGTAACAGTAGGGAAGCACAGCAGTTTCTTCTGGTTACTGAAACTGTGTGTGCGCGAGATGGAGCAGAGAAAGGCTTTAGCAGGACTTTCGGGGTTGAGGGAATGGGTTTTCTGTGGATTAGATGTTGCTATGCACCATTGCTCTGGATTATTTTTCACGGCCACCCAGAGGAACAGAAGCTGCTAAACTGCTAATGACATGAACAACAAGACACTATTTACAGCCAGCACGTACTTTATGATACATAAGCACAAACTGTAAAATGTATTTGGAATTATGTGTGCAATTGAAGACAAAGTGATTGTTTAAAAAAAAAAAGTAAGTTAAACTGAAATCAAAATGTACCTTTTTCATTCTTATAGCATTGTAGTATGCAGATTTATTTTAAAAGTGCACTTTTTTTCAGATTCAATCAATCAATCAATCAATCAATCAATCAATCAATCAATCAATCAATCAATGTTTAATGTTTAAAACATTGTTAATTATCAGTATTATTAAAATAATTTCATATTTCCGTGTTTGCAATTTTCTGTTCAATCATTCATTCATTCATTCATTCATTAATTCATTCATTCATTCATTCATTCATTCATTCATTCATTCATTCATTCATTCATTCATTATTTATTTATTTATTTATTTATTTATTTATTTATTTATTATTAATATTTGAATTTACTTTGCTTTTATTAAAGTGTTTGTTAATTTTGTGATTGAAAAAACAGTAATAAAAACAGTTATATGTGTTTGTAAATGTCTCTTTGCAATCCTTTATTAAGAAAAAAAAAACACTAGACATTCTTTATATTGACCTTATTCTGCAATGTGGATGTGTGCTCATCTTTGCGATTGTTTTAGAACTTCCGATTCAGCTGCCTATGGGAGAAATGACTAGAAATAGTAAACGGCGGAAATGGGCAATATATTTGCTTACAAACAATTTGTTGTGATCGCCAGCGGTGTTATATTCTACTCTCACACTCACATTGCCGAGCCTTGTTTCTTCACAAACTTTACAAAGCATTGTTTCCTTTTTTATTTGTTTTCCTGTGCTGTTGATTCTTGCCTTATTCCTATTTGAGCTCTTACCTGCATTATGACCATATTTATTGGATAACCCTTGTGCTACTGTTTTGCTCCTGTTTTTGACAATTGCCTGTATGACCTTGCCTTTGTTAAACTGCATTTGGATGAACACGTCTTTTACGGAGCTGATGAAAAGAAAGAATACTCGGCAATGTGTATGTGAAAGTAGGTGAATATATAGTCCTACTGACCAGTCTATCATGAGCAACAGGCATGTCTGTGTGCGAGTCTGGATTATTGTCAGCTGTTGCAGGGGTTGAATGGTGCAAAGAGTCCTGTGAGTTGCAGTTTGTAGAAATAGCAGAAGTAATCTCCAGTGGTTAAAACACTGCTGCCAATCACAACACAAGTGTGTTCATGACTATACATATACAGTAGAATAATATAATTAGAAAATAGCACTTTGTAGCATCAAGCAGCATAATAAGCCTTTTTTTAATTTCTAAAATTTAATGATAGTGTATGAAACTGGATGTCTCGAGCCAAAAAATATTAACCCACTAAGACTATTAACTATTAAGACTAAGGTTAAAACAATAAGCAGCTTATTTATTGATTTATGCTTTTGCTCATTGCAAAAAATAAACAAGTAAAGTAACCATGGAGCTCTGCAGTCCCTCAAGACACACACCTATACAAGTATTATTCCTGGAGTGGTTCACCTATGCACAAAAACAACAGTGTAACCTTGGGATGCCAACGCTCCGGGGAAAGACCTCACCACACCCTCGCGTGACTCAAGCTTTTCATCTGAGAAATCTCACCACACTAAATCATGTCAGTCATCCAGCGCTGTACCTACGCTGATTCAAATGTGTGCATCTGATCACGACTGAGCCTACAGGTTCTGCTAAAGTACGTCTGTAAGCAGGTGTGGCTCACGGAAACATTCCAGAAACTCAACACTCCCTGAGTTTACAGTGGGATTTTAAGACTGCTGCGTTAAAAACCATCACATAGCAACACGCCGGTGTTAAAAATAGCAGCAGCATTTCATTCTTAGTTACCTTGTTAAATGTCTGCAGTTACATTTTCAAACTCAACTCGAGATTTTTGTTGAGCAATCCTTTCACAAAAACTCAAGAAAGTTCATATGTGAGCTATAAATTATTTTCTCTTCATAGACCCGAACATGTAATTCAATTTAAATTGTGATATTCTCAAATTAGAGCCGAGATTTGAGTTTTATTAAAATATTGTTATAAATAATGCACACAACATATTTGTGAATGAATGAAAAATATATAATCTCCAAAACATGTTGTTTTCTAAAACTGAGAAATAAATGAAAAACATAAATCAAAAAAAAAAAAAAAAAAAAAAAAAAAAGAAACATGGCTGGACCAGTTGGGATTTTTGTTTAAAGTTTGCATGTTCTCCCAGTGTTTGCGTGGGTTTCCTCCGGCTGCTCCGGTTTCCTCACAGTTCAAAGATGTGGCTTAGGTAATCTGAATAAACTAATTTGTCCGTAGTGTATGAGTGCATATGTGAATGAGGGTATATGGGTTTTTTCCCAGTACTTGGTTGTGGCTGGAAGGGCATCCACTGCTTAAAAGCATATGCTGAAATAGTTGGCGTTTCATTCTGCTGTGGTGACCCCTGAAAAATAAGGGACTAAGCCAAAGGAAAATGAATGAAGAAAAAAGGCATTTCAAGTAGATTACATATATATATATATATATATATATATATATATATATATATATATATATATATATATATATATATATATATATATATATATATATATATTAGGGCCTTTCAAATGATTAAAAAATGTAAAATAAAATTACGTAATTAATTACAAAATGCCGTGTTTATTACAGAAAAAAAAACACAGGCATTTAAGTGCCATTTGAATTTCAAAACAATCAATGCCAATAACAAACAAAAATTTTAATGTTGGATTCTAAGTGGAGTACACACACACACACACACACACACAGAGAGACAACGCGCACAGTACAGCGGACCCGCTGAGCCCTTCAGAGGTATCCCTTCAGATTCATTAACATGCACGATTGCGTTCATAAAATTAGCTTGAAATAAGCGTTCTAAAGTATGGCTGTATTTTAGCCATACTTTAGTATTACACAGCAAAGTGAAACTTATAAAATGTGAAGGCTCATGGAAGTAGCTTAAAGGCAGAGAATAGGGCTTTCTATGACAGCTTGCGACTTCATCTGCCACTTTCACTACAGTACATTTACATGGACACCAATACCCCACTTTTATGATTAACATAATACTGATTAAGAGTCTGCCATGTAAGCAGCAATTTTTGATTACCTTAAAGGATCATGCGAGTCCCGAAATGCAGAGGTTTTTCTTTCCGTTTGATATGAGTGATCAAATTCCATTAAAACATCCTAAATGAAAATATGCTGAATGAAAGTGAACCGCTGAACTGCAGTTCAAGTCTAAAGATTAAAAATGAAACACCCAAAATTGCATGAAACTCTGGAGGAAGCGCAGAATAGCCTGGTGATGCGACATTGATTGTTTTATACTAATACTTTCCTTCGAAAAGCGCCTCCTTGGTCTTATCCAAATTTCTTTGCACAATAAACAAACACAGGGCCAGAGCAAGCTGAACTGGCTCTCTAGGCAAACAGCAATCACGCTGCCCTCAACCCGAAAGTGAAAAAGAAAGTGACCGGTTTGCTGATGAAAGCAAGGACCGTGAGGGAGAGGGTGGGTGTAGCAGATGAAAGTGAAGACCGGGTGGCTCGCTTACTATTCTGCTGCCCAAGGCGACCAGCTAAGTTGCCTCTATATGCACATGCCATCCCTAAACACACGTCGGCCACAACAGGAAATAAAAAAAAAAAAAAAATGCAATTGAGTTATTTGCGTTATTTTTTTACCGTGTTAAATATTTATAATTAATCACTGCGTTAACATGCTAATTTTGACAGCACTATGTGTGTGTGTATACACACACACACACACACACACACACACACACACACATACACATATATATATATATATATATATATATATATATATATATATATATATATATATATTTATATATACACACACACACACACACACACACACACACACACACACACAATCATATATATATTTATAACATAATGGTTTTAATAACTCATTTCTAATAACTGATTTATTTGATCTTTGTTATGATGACATTAAATAATATTTGACTAATTTCAAGACATTTCTATACAGCTTAAAGAGACATTTAAAGGCGTAACTAGGTCAATCATGTTAACTTGGCAGGTTAGGGTTATTACAAGTTATTGTATAGAGATGGTTTCTTCTGTAGACTATCGAAAATAAATATTTAGCTAGGGCTAATAATTAATTTTGACCTTAAAATGTTTTTTTTTTTAAATAAAAATTGCTTTTATTCTAGTCTAAGTAAAGCAGATAAGACTTTCTCCAGAATAAAAAATAAAAAATAAAAATCAGACATACTGTGAAAATACTGTTAAAAATCATTTGGAAAATATCTAAAAAAGGAAAAAAAAATTAAAGGGGGGCTAATAATTCTTATTTCATATATATATATATATATATATATACATATATACACACACACACACACACACACACACACACACACACACACACACACACATATATATATATATATATATATATATATATATATATATATATATATATATATGTATATATATATATATATATATATATATATATATATATATATATATATATATATATATATATATATATATATATATATATATATATATAATTAAGAACTTTGCAACAAGTACCAAATGCAGTTTATTTATAACTTAGTCAGGCAGGCAATGGCTGAAACAGGAGGAAACAGTATCATGGGAGTAATTTAAAAATGTAGCCGTAGTCAAGCCAAGGATCAAAAGGCACCGCAAGGCTAGACAGAAATAAAACTTTTTAATGTTACATACAACAAGACTCAGCAATGTGTATGTGTTTGAGAGGTGAATATATAGTCCATATAATCAGTCTATGATTCATTTCCAGCTGTGTGTGTGCAATGTGTGTGTGTTGGTTTGTGTGTATGTGTGTGTGTGTGCGTGCATGCGTGCATGCGTGAGTGCGTGCGTGCGTGTGTTTGTCTGTGTGTTTGTGTGTGTGTTTGTGTGTGTGTGTGTGATGCATGATGAGATTTGAAGTTCAGTTTCATGGCATATATTTAGCTCACCAGCAATTTGCTACTGCTAGATTGCTGGTAACTGTGACAAGCGTATTGACACTGTAAAACATGATATAACAAAATATGTTTTTTTTATATATTACTTAATATGTTTTCATTTAAGTTAAATCATTTTCATTAAGTTATATAAGACACAATTAATTTTAGGTAGAATATAGTCTAGAAAATACATATGACTTTTTATAATCAGGTAGCTCACTTTTATAGTGCAAGTAGCAGTTATATAGTATAGAATGCATTTTATGTTATGATTATTATAACAGTAAACAAAATACATAGTGCATTTTACACCCATTAGGTTTATTTTAGCCACAAACCATGTTTGCAAATCTTGTATTTTGCCTGCTTCACACAAAATAAAGTTGCCTTGCATTTAAGCAAATCCAAACAAAAAAAAATCATAAAAAAGATAATTAAAATATTGAGCCGTCAATCCGAATTAAACCATTAAATGCTCTGTTTTGTGGGTTTAATGAGTTTGTTTACACTCATCTCCGAAGAGAGCCAAAGGCTACACCAAGACCATTTAACAAATATTGTCTCCCTTGCCACAGAAAACACACAAACACCCTCTGCTCCCCCAACTCTCATCCATCTCAATTTTCCGCTCCCTTTTTTCTCTCCTCATATTAGGTGCTTGCGAACTCTCCAGATAATGCAATGTCACGTTATATTCAGAACTAAATGAGCTAAACAAATAAATAAATAAACACAAAGACACAAAAGTTAAACACATTGACAGGAAATTAATGATATTTACCCGTCTCTCCTTTGGCTCAACTTCTTCTGCTTCTTGAGACATGAGTGGAGTTTGTAAACAGAAGGATGGATGCAAAAGAACACAAACATCTTGTCTCAATATAGTGGCATTTCACCTCATAAGAGCAAGCCGAAACAGATAAAAAAAAATCTGGCTTCCTCTGCACAAGACACTGAGAGGCAAAAACCCACCAGGAAGCTGAAGAGGTTTATTAGCCTCCTTCTAAACTACTGAAGACACGTAATTACTCACTTTACTTGATTATACACAATCCCTATTACAAGCACAATTAACAGCTTATCTAAACTCAGAAGAGCCAAAGACTACAAATAAAAGCCTGAGGAGGGAAAGGTGGGATTTTCACTAGTTATAAACTGTTCAATTCAGAATAAAATTGAGATTGATTGATATCACAACCTATTCTCACATGCTCCAGTCACAGAGGAACCAAAAAACAAGCTGCTTTCAATGAGAATTTTACAGAATTTGATATTCGTGAAATAGTATAATATACACTGCTTACATTGTTTTGTAAGCAAATACTTAATACTACAGAGACATGTATTAACATTACACACATCCATTTATCAACACAGGCTCATTGTGGATACTTACCCCAATCTACATTTCTTGAGACCACAAATTATGTACCCATAGGTACATCTGACTCCATTTTGTCTGTATAACGAATGCTATGGGGCGGTATGATGTCGCTGGCAGCTTCTGTTCCTTTTTGCGTTAAAGCTGACCGCTTAGTTCAAAGTGGATGGCTTGTTGTCTGTGGCGACAGGGATCGAGTCTCGTGGAAAACAGTTCCAGAAAGCAGGTAAAACAAAAAATAAAATAAAATAAAATAAATAACATCCTGAAAGCGTGGCCTTTCTTTTTTTAGGCTGCCTTAAGGGAAGGGGGTGGGTTGGTCAGTTGGTCAGTCAGTCAGTCAGTCCACAGCAAGTTGGCTAGGTTGTCTAAAGCAAAGAGCATAGAATCACCAAGAGGCGACATTCTAGTGCAATTTGAGAAACAACCACTAGATGGCGCGGCAGCCATTTTGGAATGAAAACTCCAATAGAACAACAGCATATTTTAAGTCTGTAAAATAAACAATTAAAAGTGCTGATGATTGTGATGTGATTGTGAAGTGTTGTATTGTCGTCTTTCAGGTTGTATCTCAGCTTTAATGCACTTTTTAAATAAATAAATAAAAAACCAAGCAACTGCTTGCCATCGCAACAGCAATAAGATCCAATGGACAGCCGATAGCTTTCACTTGCTGGGCGCTGCTGTTGCAATGGAACGTTCTATTGAGTGTCGCCTCTTGGTCATTCTAAGCTTTTTGGCTAAAGTGTATATTGCACCCTCTGGAGGATCTACGCATAAAGAGGATGCGCAAGATAAATCTGAGACCATCAAAAAGTGTAAACAATGACCTCTGGTAGATTTGTAAAAGCAAAAACTGTGGTCACGTATTTTGCTGTCCCCAGATATGTAGACCTGGGTAAGTACCTGCTTTGAGCCTGAATTATTTTTTGTCCTAAGGTTATAGTGGTAACACTTTACAATAACAGATGTGCTAACAGACTCTTCTTTTTGAATGTAAACAAGTACTAGTTGGACATTCATGGTGTTTATGATGCTTCACACTTTTTTAAGGCTCAAATGCAATAAAAAAATAAAAATAATATATAAAAAAAAAAACACAAGACAAGTAGTACATACGCTCACAATCTAAACAAATGACAAAACACATCTGGGTTCAGCCACGCTTTGCTGATGTGTTAACAGATAAGAGGTTGTGAAATATGACTGGTCAAAGGCTTTTGCTGACCCATAAATTCAAGTGAAATGCCAAGGTCAGTACTTGCCAGCTAAGCAGAGACGCTCAACATGATTGGTTGAGTGTGAGTGGAGAAACGAGACCGAAATGATAGAGCCAAATAAACCAAAATACATAAAGCATCAATCACGTAAATGTGTTTGACCTCTCAGCAAAACTAACAAAACTGCACAGACAAACACAACTTGTTTTGTTGTGTAACCATTGTGTTATAAAGAGTTTGTAAAAGAGATGAGAAATCTTCAAATTTTGCTGCATTAAACTGCTTTATGTTATACATATAACATAATGTATACTTCAATGTTTTATTTATATAAATATATCAACTAATTACTACTTTAATTTACAGTAGCTGTAGCATTTCAAAGGTAATAATAGAGAGAGTAAATTACTCATAATGTATACTTCAATGTTTTATTTATATAAATATATCAACTAATTACTACTTTAATTTACAGTAGCTGTAGCATTTCAAAGGTAATAATAGAGAGAGTAAATTACTTTGTCATTTTGTTAAAACAGTTTTAAACGTTCTATTTCAAATAAACACTTTTATTTTCACTAATCGCCGTCAACTTATCCAGCATACCTTTTACACAACGGACGCCCTTTCAGCTCCGACCCAGTACTGGGAAACATCCATACATACTCATTCACACACATATACTATGGCCAATTTAGTTTATTCAATTCACCTATAGCGCATGTCTTTGGACTGTGGGGTAAACCGGAGCACCAGGAAATAACCCACGCCAACACGAAGAGAACATGCAAACTCCACACAGAAATGACTACTGACCTAGCTGGGACTCGAACAAGTGACCTTATTGCTGTGAGGCAACAGTGCTAACCATTGAGTCACCGTGCCACATTTTACACAAAGAGATTCTTCTTGAGCAGCAAAACAGCCTATTGTAATTATTTCTGAAGCATCATGTGTCAAACTATATTCAAATAGAAAATATAATAAATAAAGAAAATATGTTTTTGATTCTGCAGTGATCCAATTAAACAGGAGGGTTTTTTTTAAATAGTTTTCAATAAAAACAATATTGTTCCAACTTTTAATTAAAATCTGTAAAAAAAATAAAATTCAAAGTTGTATTTTAACTATGTTACATCTGTATTTTCTCCTTGATCAATCTAATCAAAACTAATCATTTAAAAAAAAAAAAAAAGACTTTTAAAATGAGACTTTAGATTTTTGTAGTTACAGATATGGCTACTGAAAACTCGCATTTCTGAACACGTAATACTGCAATTTGTCAACCGCAGTCACGCGCATTACTGCGGCTGTAAAGGCCACCTTTTCATAAAAATAAAAAAAAATTCTGTGCTTTACACAAAAGCCACCAGGTTCCGATCCATTATACTTTTTTATTTATTAGATTTATACTTTAGAAATATATATATATATATATATATATATATATATATATATATATATATATATATATATATATATATATATATATATATATATATATATATATATATATATATATATTTTTTTTTTTTTTATAGTTTGCTACTTTATATTTTATTATCCTATTACTATACTGACCAACTGATTTACTTAAAAATAAGAAAATCTAAAATCTAAAAAAAAAAAAAAGTCAAATTATTGGATTGTACATGGATGGATGGATGGATGGATGGAAGGAAGGATGAAAGGATTGATGAAGGAATGGATGGATGGATGAATGAATGAAAGGATGAATAAATGGATGGATGGAAGGATTAATGGATGGATGGATGGATGGATGGAAAGATAAATAGATGAATGGATGGAAGGATGGATGGAATGATGGATGGAAGGATGGATGATAAAAGGATGAATAAACAATGGATGGATGGAAGGATGAATGGATGGAGGGATGGAAGGATGACTGATGGATTAATGCACAGAATGCATAGAATGCATGAATAAATTAATGGAAAGAAGGATGTAGGGCTGCACGATTAATGGAAAAAAGATCACAATCTCGATTCGACCCTACACACAATCTTAATTCAGGTTTTCTACAATTCAGCCAATTATATTTTCAAGGTCAAGAGAGAAGCAAAGCAGTCGCACAAGTCTTCACAGCAACATTGACCTCTTCAAATGGCGTTAAAAGTGTCAGATACTGTATTTTGAAGGTACAACTCACCCAAAAATGTCATTTCTGGCTTCATGTAAAGATGTATTCGTGGCCGTGAAATCACACGTGAGCTGACCGCCAGCTGTTTGTTTACTTCAGAGAACGCGCGTGTGCACGCATGACGCCTACTTTAGTAAACAGAACCTGCATAGGCTGTAACTAACAGGTAATGAAGTTTGTAAATAACGTTCAGTTTGTTGCACAGAGCATTTTAGACTTATGATTACGACAATTTATGTTTTTTTCTTTCATAGCAAACACATGTTGTGCATGAAAATAAATGTTTCGTTGTCAGTATAACAACCCTAGCCCATATATAATGTTGAATATAATGCAAGAAGGAATCTGATAATGACAAAATAATGAATCAACTTCAGAATTATGAATGGTTAAATATGATGTCATCATTTTACTGTGAATTAACAAACAGGACATACTGAAAGTCTGTTCAAGTCCACCATAATGACTATACAAAATTTTGCATTTTAAGCAACAGTAGATCTACACACAGGCCTAATATTATTATTGTTGTTTTTCCCATGTTTGAGAATTAACAATTTTAATAGGCTAATTATATTAACCTTTATTTTACATTTACAGAATCGTGAGAAAATTGTGATCTTGATTGTAAGCTAAAAAAATTGAATAAATAAAAAATCGTGCAGCCCTAGATGGATGGATGGATGGATGGATGGATGAACCCAATAAATATATATTCAAGTCCATGCATTTCATTAGACTCTTCACAATATGCGCATATTATGAACTTGAAATTCACTCACAGCCATGGATTCAGAGTTTAATAAGTGAAATGAGAACCACTGGGAAGAAAACAATGGCAGCGCAGTTCAGCATGAACTGATTTAATAACTCAAGCTTTCCTGCTTATCTCTGAACCAACAAATCCACTGCTCACCCAGAAGGCAAAACGCTTCCCGCAATGCCACTCTACTCTATTACAGTAAATAACAACCACTGTGGCACAGCCATCAGTTCAGAGAAAGCATATTGGACAAAAATCAAGGACAAAAGACAGCAATAATTTCCTCCTGGAAAACCTGAGGACTTGTAGATTTTTAATTTATGACAAGCGTTGCACATGGAGGTGGAAATCTGTCATCACTTTTAAATACGAGCATGCTTTCTGGAGCAAAAAAGGATCGGGTCTTTGTGCTGAGTCAGGACCGGTGCCCTGCAGGCCACTGTAGCAGAGCTGTATTCATTACCTTCAGCTCCTCTGAGACACCAGCTTTATTAGAGAGCGACAGACGGCTGGAGCACGAGTTGAGTCAAACGGAAATGTAGAGGAGAGAGAAAGACGGCTGCTTTATTATCAGAGAAAGAGCGGAGGAAGACAGGGCACAGTGTAATGAAAAACACGTTTAATACATTGTGCATCAGATTTCTAATGCATCTGACATCAGAGAGAGAGAGAGAGAGAGAGGAAGAAAGACTAAAACAGAAATAATTAAGGTTTCCACTTTCCAAATCTGCTTTTAAAGTGTATAAAGTATAGTGGTAAAACTCTGTTAGACTGATGGAAATGCATGATGCAATTTTAGTCAGACACAAGTCAGATTTCTTATTTCTGTATTAATATAAAAATGTTTATGTAGTGTTTTAAGTTAGAAATGGAAAAATGTTTTGAGGGCTTCATATTTAAAGGGGACCTATTATGCCCCTTTTTACAAGATGCAAAATAAGTCTCTGATGTCCCTGGAGTGTGTATATGAAGTCTCAGCTCAAAATAGCACACATATAATTATTTATAACTTCTTGAAACTGTCCTATTTAGGCTTTGATCTAAATTGTGCCATTTTGGTGACTGTCACTTTAAATTTGATTGAGATTGTACTCCCAGCCTTTTTAAATAAAGCAATAAACATCTATGCATCGCCAAAGCAGCAGATTTAAAACTCTAAGGGCAGACGACTGCTTCTCACTTAGGGCTGTGTATGCTAATGAGGAGGAGATTGTTATTAATGGGTGGGGCTTTCTGCCTCTGATGACATGTAAAGAGGGAGAGTGTCTCTACAGATTGTTTCTATGAAGTGAAAAAAAAAATTGAAAATTTGAAAAAATTGAATTATTCATTCATTCATTTTCTTTTCAACTTAGTCCCTTTATTAATCTGGGGTCGCCACAGCGGAATGAACCGCCAACTTATCCAGCATGGTTTTACGCAGTCGATGCCCTTCCAGCCGCAACCTATCTCTGTGAAACATCCACACACACATTTATTCACAGTCATACACTACAGACAATTTAGCCTACCCAATTCACCTCTACTATATTTCTTTGGACTGTGGGGGAAACCGGTGCACCCGGAGGAAACCCACGCGAATGCAGGGAGAACATGTAAACTGCGCTCAGAAACGCCAACTGACTCAGCCGAGGCTTGAACCAGTGACCTCTTAGCTGTGAGGCGACAGCACTACCTACTGCGCCGCCTAAAACTAGAATTAATGAATTAATAATATGAATTAAAATAGAATTAATAATAATAATATTTTTTTACCATTAGAGCCTGGCTATATTCACAAATTGTTGCCACACAACTGTGTTTAAACTCCTTACAACAGTGATTTTTGCACAATAAATGCAACACACACAAACACCGGCAAACTTATTAAATACACCTGTTGTTAACTGCTCATTAATGCATATTTCTAATCAGCCAATCACATGGCAGCAACAAACACAGTGCATTTAGGCATGGTCAAGACAATCTGCTCAGACTGGTTTCTTGAACATTTAAACATAAATTGTCCAAGAAGATGTAGAAAATCATCACACACAACAAGCCAGAGACAGTTTAAACAGGATTACGGATGTACACTCTCAGAAAAAAAGGTACTCCTCAGTCGTATAAATAATGTTCCTTTAGGAACAGTTTTGTACCTTTGTAAAGGTTGTACCTTATATGGTACAGAAAATACCTCTTATGATACTGTTCTGTACCTTTTTTTGGTACAATTGAAATGAGGGTACACAATTGTTCTCATAAAAAAGGTACATAACAGTTGGACAACTCCTTTATTACAATATCTATGAAAATAAATATTACTGGAATGGCAAAGTGATTTTATGAATAATTTTCATATTAAAACAAAAATCATCAATTTAAAACATATGGTTAAAGAAGCTCATTAACATTAATTATTTAGATCTTAATAAATATTTGGTAAGCATTTTCTGATAATTACAGGTTTATTATTAATATCCGCACCTTTTGGCGTTTGATTTCCACTACACATGTGAGCTGTCAAAAGTCCTGCTTATACAAAGTGTTCATGCCAACATTTTTACATTGTAAAACTAATCAAACGTTCTGCATATCTCATTACAATAGGTTTGCATAATTCTATTTCTATTTAAAATGTAAGTACAAGTAAATGTAAACAACACTCTAAACAAACAGTAAGGACCATATTTATTGTTTAGGGATTAACCATCTATGGAAGGCAGAAATGTGTTGGTTCTGTGCAATTAGCCTATAATTAATAGTCATGCACCCACAGATTACATAAACGTTGTCAGAAGACACTACTGGATGTATTATGAACAATCAAGGGCAAATATTTGTAATGACTTCACACTGATCTTCATTATCTTATGTTGAGCATACATACATAAACATAGAGTAAAAAGCTAACCATCTGTATGGGTCAATTTTAGTACCTTAAAAGTACAAAGAAGAGTTTAGAATGAATAAATTATAAGGAATTAGAATTTTAGCAGGACTATACTACTATGCTGAACTGGTAAAGTGCAGGAAAATCATGGATTAGTGTGATTTGAAGGATGATATATTACTTCATGATGAAGGTGCGTATGCATGTCCAGTATAGGGAATGAGAAGAATATAAAGTGGGAGTGTGTTCCATTAGTGAACTTCCTACTCGCAGACTGCAGCCATTCCCACAATAAATACCAATACAGAGGACGCTCGAAGACAAAGTGTGGGAGAGAGAAAGAGATGGAACTAGAACAACAAACTCCTCATTTTGCTCTTTTGCGCTCACAGCCTCAGAGATGAGGCTATGGGAGTTAAGGGATTGCTGTCATCTGTCTATAAAGGAAAGAGGGGGCACAAGGCAAAAGGGCTATTGCCAAAATTGGGAACAGGAAATGACAGCGATGTACTGTGACAAATGGTCATCACAGAAGGAGAGGGCACGGATTCACAATGAAATGAGACAAAGAGCTTTGCCATCTGTTTTGAGATGTGTCAATTGACTACAACACTCTCAGATATGAAGTTACACAAGCTGTCACTGGGGTAGTACCTTTTCAAGGGGTACACGTTTTTACTTAAAGGGTACATATCGGTACCTTAAAAGTATATATTAGTCCCTACAAATTTTAAGAGAAACACTTTGTACATTTTAGGTACCCTTAAGGTATTAATATGGACCTTTTAGGTACAAGTGACAGCCTCGTACCTTTATTTCTGAGAGTGCATGTAAAAAATAATAATAATAAAAAAAAATAATAAAAATTTTCTTATAATAATAATAATAATAATAATATATATATATAGTCGGGATCGCATTTATGTAATAGCCTACGAACATGTGAATGTCTGTGCTTGCGCACCGATTTCCTCTGCTTGTGCACAAAACTTTTTGCACGCCCCCTCAAATATAAGCCGCTTCAAGAGCAGTCAGATCTTCTTTTGCGCTCTCAATCTAACGATGCTTAGTGCGATTTAGTGCATTTATGTAACGAGTAAGTCTCCAGCATTTATTAGATTAGCTAGGAATATTTATGAATGTCTCTAATAGATCTACAGAGTAGCATTAACACGTTCTGAAGTAAAGTGAAACAGCTATACATCATGTTTGCTGGCCTCACGCATCACTCACCCGTCAGCCTGTCGGTCAGTCAACACGTAACCTTAAAGGGTTAAACAAATGATGCACAGCACTACTACGGTTACAGAAAAGTTTGTGCTATTATAATTCACTTACCCTTTAATACGTTTTGGTGCAATTATCAACCACTATTAAAAAAATAATAATAATGTTTTGAATGAGAAGCTGTAATGTAGCCTTGGCGGGATGAATTTTGGCATGGCGCCCAGCCATGGAAGAGTGAATGTAGCAGAAACCATCAATATACACTGAAAAAAATCAAGCAGTACTTCATCCAATTAAAAATGTATCTTTCATTTTAGTTTAATATTATTTGTTTTATTTTTCCAAGTAATTTAAAACTTGATTAGGAGCTCATTGAATAAATATTTGTGACCAATGTAAAATTTCAAGATTACTCACACAGGCCAGTGCATGCGTATTAAACAGAAACTCAATATGCCTTGTACTTTCATGGGCTTAAAAAATATTGTGTAAAGAAAATGATTTATTTTTCATTGGCTCAAGTTATCAAATTTAGATGTGAAACCATTACCCTGAATTGTTTTCATTGGATGAATGAACATTTTATGGCAATTTTAGTTTTGATTAAAGCTATATTTTCTTGTTTAGAACAAAATTAAATTTGAATTAACTGACTTTCTTCAAAAAGACAAATTTGGTTTGTACCAGGTTAAAATTGTTCTTATGAAGATAGAAAATATTGTTTAAGACAAATTTTTATTTTTCATTGGCACAAGTGATCAAATTTAGATGTGAAACCATTACCCTTTTTTTTCCAGTGTATGTGTATTATTTTGTTACAAATAATTCACATTTCATTGTTATATGATTTTTAAATTTGAATACTCATCATATTGACAAAATGTCATGACTTTAAAGTGAAAAAAAAACTATCAAACTAAACTAAATAAACTATCAATAGCAGCTGCGCTAATTTTTTTCTTTGTTCTCCAATTTCAGCAGGGGGTAATCATCCAGAAGCCTCTGCAGATTGATGTGATCCAAGACATGTGAATAGATGATGCCAAACATCGAGGACCACAAGGACAACACATAAGAAGAGATGATGCCAAGAGGCCATAGAGGACTTGGAGAGGTCTCCATAATCCTGGACCAGGCCGTATCCTGTGCAGATGCTGGAGAGCATGAGACTGACTGAAAGACCGACAGACGAGTTTCCGCATTGATCCAGTGGGCCAGCCTGTACACCTGCCGCTGATCTACACACATCTGCAGCTACTCCATGATGGACATCCAGCATTCTCTAGTCTTCGGCACCTAGACTGCATCTCTGCACAAGAAGTTTGACAGAGGAGAAATTGTCGAGGCCAACTGAGCCTGGTTTCTCTTGACTTTATTTTTCCTTCACTTTCGTCAATTGGTAAAGTTTGTTTCTCACCACTGGCTTGCTTGATTTTTGGAGCTGCGCAAAGATGGATTTGCTCTTCAGTGATTGACCTTTCAGCAGTGAAAAAATATACCACAATGAACTGAACTGAACTAAACTGAACTTCAACTCTGAAAACTGGATTGACACAGTTTAAATGTACTAGAACTTTTATTTGAAGCTGCTTTGACACAATCTACATTGTAAAAGTGCTATAGAAATAAAGATGAATTCAATTCACTGAGTCACTAAGAAGCTAATTGAAGGGGTTGGTGGAGGCATAAAGTGCATTTATCTCTAAATTAAAAATAATAATAAAGTTGTAAGATCACCTTAGGTAAGAAAGTTAAAAGGGCCTAATATAGAACCCTGTGGAACCCCAGTTGTGAGAGTGGATGGCAAAATGGCTTTATGTAAGTCTACTTAATAAAATATAAACAAATAAGGAGCACTAATCCATAAATATCCATCCCTTTATATTTACAATCCAACAATCATTCCAACAATCATATTACTGGTTAATAAAACTGAGAAACACAAATGATTTTAAAGAACTGGAATACTTGCTACAAAACACACTGCAACTCAAATGGCAATTTGCTAAATAACATTCAGCTTCCAATAAAGACTGGCATATTTAAATTTGAACACTGCTCCATTTCCAGAATCATCTTAATTGTATTGGATATATACCTCCTAAACTCAAGGTGATGAGTTTGCATTCAAACACACTCCTTATGTCGAGCTTTTCTTTTTAGAGGTGAACAGAGTTACATACTCCACAGAATTGCGCACAATATGAGTCACAGCAATATTTCAAACTAGGCTGCTTTACAGCATGTTTTATGGCATCAGCACCTCTGCCAAAATTGAGAAGATCAGTCACTCTCTGCCCTCATAGTAAGTGGTGAGCGCCATAAATAACAGCTCTAGCCTTCATTACATCAAAATGCTGACTCCGTCTTGTTGCTTTTTTACATCGGTCCATTCAGACCTCAATGATAAATGTGTTTCTATCTAAATGACCACTCTATTTAGCTTCAAAATCTTTGACCAGCAGTGTAAAAATCACATTTAGTAGAATAAAAGCACAGCACACTTATTTTAGCCTTATATTAAATAAAGGTTAACGTTCCCCTTTTGGAATAAATGTATACATTTTGTAATCTTAATTTGGCCACTCCACAGTGCAGGATCAAACAAATGGAGTAAAAAAAAATTAAAAACTACTGTAATTTGCTAAAGTTTTTATTATTATTTTTTTTTAAATAACCTTGGTTCAAATTATGAAATGTAATTTAATGTAAAAGCATTTATTGTGGTCAAGAAAAAATGACATTCACACAGAGACAGTAGGGGGAACACAGTGGTTTAGTGGTTTCCCACACAGCCCAAAGACATACGCTATAGACAGGGGCGGATTTAACCAAGCAAGGTAAGCGGCCGTTTAGGGCTCCACGAAATCTGAGGGCCGCCAAATAAATACCTAGATGTATAAATGATACCATAAATTATATATAGATCGACCTGAGCTCAATCTCCTGGGACAGCATGCCAAACAAGCTATGTGTAAGTCATAAGCTAAGAGTGAATTCTTGAAAGTAAAAATATAACCATGAGAAAAGTAATGTTTACCTAGGGTGCTATTTATTTATTTATTGCTCAAGTCAAAAAGTTAAGAATGAAATAGAAGAACAAAATAAACAGAAACTATAATTTTTCACTTCACTCAACATAAAAATGTATTTTAAATGAAAGACACAGTATTTTCACCTTCTGTGAAAATACTGTTTGAGAGAAATCTGTTCTCAAACCGCATACGATTTTCTTAAATGGTAAAAAAAAAAGAAAAAAGAAAGCTCAAAAAAGCAATCTCAGAGTGAAGTAGTTCATTCTTCATTCCTGCATTGCATTACAAGTAACCCTCGGTGACTTTGATGGAGGGTCCATCCATTCCCCAGCACTGCTGCTTCACAAGACAGGCAGGCTGGAGGCTTCAGGTGGCTCAGAGATCAATAACAGCTCTAAGCCCACTCTGGATCATCCACACCTGAGACTAAATCACAGCAACACTCACTTTGCTTCCAATCAATACTCGCATCAAACCGTATTCATCATTGATCATTGCTCGCATGTATTTTGTCATCTCCGGCAACTCTTCTTGGAGCTCGAATATCATTTAGCTAGCTCTAATTTAACAAGCTCTTGCTGACTTGCTGACACAAAGAATTTAAAGGAGATGGAAACAAGAAGAGTTGTATGTTGTGCATGTGTTTTTAATCTTGAAGTACAATCACAAAAGTTTTTTAATGAATGTTAAGTTGACTGAGGCACAAAAAAGAGCTTGACTGAAGTGTGAGTGAAAGTGGCGCTATCTCGCAGAAAAAGATTTGGGTGTTGTCCTACCTGAAGGGATTCTCTTTGTTTGTGTTCCTAAACTTAGAATTAGTCATTTGTTTGCTTTCATACCAATGTTCTGTTGAATTCTTGATTGCTATCCAAGAAAATTACTTTTCTATAATTACAGGTCTACATAAGAGCTCCAGGTGGCTCACGTTGTAGTTAAATTTTGAGGCAGTAATGGCAACTTGAGCTATTTGAAAGAAACTTGAGAGAAGGTTTATGTAAAAAAAACACTGATTTTTCTTTCATGTTCTTAATCTCAAATTTAAATTTATTATTATTATTATTATTTTTTTTTTTGGTGAATTCAATTAGCTTTTTCAAAGAGCCTTGTAAAGTTTATTACTACAACCATTCTAGATAATTTGCTATAAAATAAAATAATGTTTCAATATACAGTATATATGTAAAAAATATATAAATGGTTAAATGTGAATCTCATGTTTTTTACTTATAAGATATGTTTTGTTTTGCCTTTTTTAAGGTTAATATAATGATGATATGATATATATATATATATATATATATATATATATATATATATATATATATATATATATATATATATATATATGATATATACATGATGATATATATATATATATATATATATATATATATATATATATATATATATATATATTCAAGAAAATACATCTGTATTTATAAAAAAAATAAAATAAAAAAACATACAATTGCTGGAGAGGATTATAGTTGCATTTATTGCAAAAACTTGTTTTGACTTCAGACTAATCCAGTTGTCATCGTTTTTAAATGTATTAATGGGGAGAATTAACTCTATTGAAATTAACGACAAAAAGAGCAAATTACATCAGATTATCATATCACTTAAAGGCATTCAAATGACACTCAGCACCAATTATAATAACCCCGTAATCATCTCCTGAGCTGTTAAACCCTTCTTTTAAAACTATTCCTTTATGAAAATAAGACAATCTTCTCATCTCCACATGTGTCTACTCTTAAGCACTCTTTTCTGACAGCTGGTCTAAAGTGAGCCGTGGATGAGAGGCTTTCTCTACACCGGACTGCAGACATATTAATCTAATTACCAATGATTTCTGTCTTCCTGAGGGAAGCTTTTGCCAGCAATCAATTTGAAAGCAGAGATGCCATATTAAAAGGCAATTTAATAACAAAGGTGCAGCCTGGGATGCCTGCTGGTTTGGAAAAAAGCTGCTGCGGCTGCTGATGTTTTGGGGAATTTGCTATAGAGAAAAGCCTGAGCACATGACAGATTGATGATGGGGGTGGTGATGGAGGTCAAGGCCAAGGACTGAGAGTTAAAGTTCAAGATGATAAATCAAAAGGTTGTGCCCCTAAAACAACCCATGGGGAATCAATTTTACAGCAATAATATTGTAGGCTAGTTACAAAGTGGTTTGTCTGTCCGTCCATTAATTTTGCATTAGAACATTGGGAATTTATATAATATAATATAATATAATATAATATAATATAATATAATATAATATAATATAATATAATATAATATAATATAATATAATATAATATAATACAATTGTAATATAATATGATATAATATAATGTATTGTAATATAATATAATATAATATAATATAATATAATATAATATAATATAATATAATATAATATAATATAATATAATATATTATAATATAATATAATACAATTGTAATATAATATGATATAATATAATATATTGTAATATAATATAATATAATATAATATAATATAATATATTATAATATAATATAATATAATATAATATAATATAATATA
Organism: Danio rerio; assembly: GCF_052040795.2. NCBI lineage: Eukaryota > Metazoa > Chordata > Actinopteri > Cypriniformes > Danionidae > Danio > Danio rerio. The sequence goes on from NC_141043.1 coordinate 17,168,311, forward strand.
ATATAAAATAATATAATATAATATAATATAATATAATATAAAATAATATAATATAATATAATATAATATAATATAATATAATATAATATAATATAATATAATATAATATAATATAAGCTTTATGTTAGTTAATGTTGTAGCCATGAAATAAAATGATTTGAATAACCATTATTGTGCTATTATCTCACAATAGGCGGCACAGTGGCTCGGCTGTGCGGAGTTTACATGTTCTCCCAGTGTTCGCGTGGGGTGAAGAATTTGGGTTGGGCCAGGTCACGGACGCCACCCTCACTATTCTGCTGCCTAATTAAGAATTGTGATTAAGAAGTACAATAATTTTTTGAAGTGAAAAATAGCAATGATGAATTTTGCTCATGTTGTGCACACGTGGTATGTTTAGGCATAAGTTGGTATAAGATTGTGATGGTATGATAACCTTGAATAAAAATATCACAGTTTCACGGTATTGTGATTACTGCTCTAAAACATATTCTTTCTAAATGTTGGGTAAATAATAAAAACTTTTTCTCCACTTTGAACACAATATATTTTATTTTGAGAACATTTTAAAATATATTGGAGCAGTATCAATTCAAATGAATCATTAACTTCTGCAGACTTTAATAGTTTCTAAAACACAGATTTCTTTACAATTTAAATCTTTGAATATCTTTTCTCCTGGAGAGACTCTCCAGTCCTAAAAAACATAAATAAAAAAAAACCAAACCACGTATCCTCTTCAGGCCCAAGGTGATTTTTATGTGCATTTTTTATTTCTCTTTGCTGTTTGGGCTTATTGGAACCTTATTGGAATAAAACCTAAGTATCATCTTTTAATATCATGTACTTTTAGAGAAAAATTATGTCCATATATGTGGACTCGTGGTCCAAATTTTCATAAAACACTTTTTTCCTGACAGTTTTTTTTTTAATGTATATATAACATATAATTTTTTTTTACCCATATTGGACAGCTAAAAATAGTGTTTAGGACATTTCATATGCTGCAAAACAGTTCCAGGATGACACTGTATGTCTGTAACAAAATATAAAACATTCAAAGTATTTTAAATAGCCACTTAAGAGCTAAAATGTGCCGTCCACGTATGTAGACACTCAAGCCCTAGGAGGGTATACCTTGAAAACTGTTATCGTCCCATGCCAAGATATGCACAGTATGTACAGTATTTCTATGTCAAGCACACGTGACACTATGTTGCGCACACGCGATACTTCAGTCATGCGTATACAATATGTACAGTATACGAACATTTCCATTGTTATTATTTTTTGCCGTGTCATTTTAGGGGCTCCGTAAAAGTCAGAAAAAAGTAAAAGTTGTGAAGAAAAAAGGATTTGTATTATAATATTTTGTTTTAATTTTACTGATCCTCAATACATTTTTCTATTATAATAAAATAACATTATAAAACCATACAAAAATAGCTATAATGCTGTATTCAGCAGACATGGCACGTGCAAATAAACTGCGATACTCGCTCATAACTAGATGCGTGAACATTTTGAATTTACTCACTTGTCAAATTCACTTCAGTCTCATTCACACAAGCAGTGACTTAGTAGGTGTCTGTCGCTCTGAGTGGCGACCTGCTGCTGGTCTGTGTAGGTCTACAGCAAGGAGAATACAACCGACCTCTGAGCGAGCTGAGAGAGGATCACGTGAGCTCTTCTTTCTTCTGTTCTGGCTTCTGTCCGCCTGGTGACTCTAGCTTTGGTGACTCTAGCACCATTAAGAAAGTAGCTGTGCTTTATGTGCTTTAGGAAGGCTGAAAAACAGCCTGTACCCAAAAACACTATACCCTATAGCTTAGCTTGATGAGCTGTTGTTGGTGTCGGCAGGAGGATTTTCCCTCAGGACATCAACAACAGGCACTACATCATAATCACACCCCTACAAGAGCAAGCTCCTGATTGGTTAATGCAGCTCGAATATCTGCTGAAGTTTAGATTTGACAACATGAGCAATTCGCAGGACTCGTTTATTAAGCGCATCAAACAATGCTCAACTCACGCTGCTTCATTCGCACCAATCACATCATTTGCGAGAATTGTCCTGCAGGATGTCTATTTACGTCTTTGCATTGACTTAACATGTAAATCACTCGTGCTTGACGCTTCACCCGCATCTGGTGTGAACGCAGCAAACTTTTATCGTTAATCTAACACAAATTAAATGTCAGCACAACAACTAAAATAATAATAAGATAGCACAAATCAGTAGTGAAAACATAAAAGTAATTTTCTTTTAAATCTAAATTATTTTTTAACCTGTACACAATACGGAGATGTCCATGACTAATTTTGCACAATTCAGTCTCTTCTCTTCGTATTCACACACTCATAACTCCCACTGAAGCAGGTGCATTATTGCTCTCCTTCTTAATTATACATGAACCTTTGATCTGGCTCATTAAAAGGATCAGATTAATTAAGGCAGTTCATGCACTCAATCACTCATTTACTCTCAGAAGTGTTTCTCTCTCTCTCTCTCTCTCTCCCTCTCTCTCTCCCCGTTCCATCAGTCATCTGTCATCCAGCTTGTGTTCTGAATGCACAACCTCAAGTATCTCACCTGCCTTTCACTCGCTTTACCGCAAGCGGCCTGCTGACAAACTCACATAACAAAGCGCTGGCAGTCTGGATTTATAAATGTGTAAAATATGGCTGAGAGCCCTCCCTCATACACACACACACACATTCTGCTGCAGATGGCCGTGTAATCCATCAGAATGTCACAGGAGATATAAAACGGATTGAGGAGCTCTGGCTTCTTTATTGTTTATTTATTAAAGGCAGAGTCCAGGATGACCCTCCTCCACTCCACCCTCTCTCTAACAACACAGCTGAGCCAGTCTCACAAGACCAAAACCAAGAGAAGCTCAGGATATTTTATCCAGGAAAAAGAAAGAGAGGGAAAATCAATTTCTAAATTACATTTTCGCAAAAATCTAATTTAAGCTTGCCTGTTTTAAGCTTTTGTATTTATATGCGCTGCAGCATCCAGGAGCGCAGTTTGATAAACAATATGTGCTGCACCCAAATTTTTGCAACAACTCATATATATATATAACTATAAAAGTGTAACACGTTTTATTCCTTTAAATTAAGACTAACATCTTTTTTTAGTTTAGCAAATTATTTTTTGTCATTTGATATGATGTCCTGTAATGAAAAAAGAGGGGAATAATGAATTAGACAGAGTAGAGGGGACCAGAACCTTCAGGCCCAATCCCAATTCTACATCTTAAGCCCGGTTTAAACTTCTGCATCGAGTGATCACTGTGACCGACGGTGCATGCCTTGCGTGTTGCCGTGCATTTATACTTCTGCACACTGTTTGTGTTGTTCTGCAATAACACTTCCAAAATGCTAGCTGGCAGTGAGGTGTTAATGTTCCTCTGTGTCGTTTCTTGGCTGGTGTTTTGTTTTTTTCTGAATGCTACTTTAATGTTCAAGTGACTCAAATTCGCTCATTTTGAGGCAGAAACTGGCGGACGTGCAACAACTTTAATCATAAGGTAAAGACAAAACAAAATAAAACTTTCTATCTGGAGCTCCTTCATGTGACTCAACGCTTGTAAACACTAGCGGGTCTGCGTGGCTCTCGGCACCGCCCACACTCGTCAGCACTATCAAGCCAACCAATCACAAAGCTTGGGCTATGTGTCATTGCGATGTGTAGCTACATTTCTTGAGAAGTGCGCAACAGCATCAGCCACGGCCACAGCAATGGCTATGTGACCACGCGAAGGCTGCACCGTAGCATACACTTGCGCTTGACGCAGAAGTATAAATCAGCCTTTACCTTCTAAAGGCCGAAGGAGTGGGGTGTCCCAATTTACTTTAACTTGAAGGCTTAGGGATAAGGACTAGATAGGAAGTTGCAAGAACATTTCCCAGAATACACCATCTACAAAGGCAGCATGGCTGCACATGGAATTCAGGAGATGAACAAATTAGTATATATATTTTTTTAAAGTTTTAAAACAATTAAAGCATTTGTTTTAATACATTCATACCAGCATTCAATAATGACCGCATAAAGAATAAGCTAAATTTTGCCATCTATGATCATAACAATAGCTCCTGTGAAGTCCCTCAACATACTTTCACATCTGTCGCTCGATTACACTCTAGACACTAGAAAAGTTCAGTAGCTGGGAATTAGCTTTTTACAGTGTCTGGTATAATATTAATGTAGGTTTTGTATAGATATTCCTCAGAGATTTTGGTCCATATTGACATAATAGTATCAAACAGTTGCTGCAGATTTGTCGGCTGATGCAATGATGCAAATCTCCCGTTTTACCATATCCCAAAGGTGCTCTATTGGATTAAGTTCTGGTGACTGTGGAGGCCATTTGAGTACAGTGAACTCATTGTCATGTTCAAGAAACCAGTCTGAGAGGATTCACGCTTTATGACATGGCGCGTTGTCCTGTTTGAAATAGCCATAAGAACATGAGTACACTGTGGGCATAATGGGTAAGACTTGGGGAGCAACAATACTCAAGTAGACTGTGGTGTTGACACAATGCTCAGTTGGTAATAATGAGCCCAAAGTGTGCCCAAAAATTTTCCCCCACACCATTACACCTCCACCACCACCATGAATCCTTGATACAAGGCAGGATGGCTCAATGCTTTCATGTTGTTGATGCCAAATTCTGACCCTACCATCTGAATGTTGCAGCATTGAAGCCTCAGTTTCTATTCTTAGCTGACAAGAGTGACACCCGGTGTGGTCTTCTGATGCTGTAGCCCATCTGCCTCAAGGTTTGACATATTGTGTGTTAGAGATGCTCTTCTGCATACCTCAGTTGTAAGGAGTGGTTATTTTAATTACTGTTGCCTTTCTATCGGCTGGAACCAGTCTGGCCATTTTCCTCTGACCTATGGTATCAACAAGGTATTTGCGCCAACAGAATTGTCGCTCACTGGAAATTTTTTTCTTTTTTGGACCATTCTCTGTAAACCCTAGAGATGGTCGTGCGTGAGAAAATTCCAGTAGATCAGCAGTTTCTGAAATACTCAGACCAGCTTATCTGGCACCAACAACCATGCCACATTCAAAGTCACTTAAATCACCTTTCTTCCCTATTCTTATGCTCAGCTTGAACTGCAAAAAATTGTCTTGACCATGTCTACATGCCTAAATACATTGAGTTGTTGCAATGTGATTGGCTGGTTAGAAATTTGCACTAACAAGCAATTGGACAGTTAGACAATAAAGTGGCCAGTGAGTGTATAACTGTTGAGAATCATTTTCAATTTATTTGTTTGAGACAAAAAAAAAAAAAAGAAAGAAAAAAAAAACACCATTTAAACCACAGTTTGGTCTTTGAAAATTAGCTGACCTCTTACAGTCACAAAGAGTGAGATCAAACATTACACATTAGAAAGAAAAGACATTAAAAATAGTTTTCTGTCATCCAAAATATAATTTATTATTTTTCTTTCATTTGATTTTGGGCTAAAAAATGACCTGTTCTTTGTAAGATTCACATTTCTTTTGACACTGGTTAGTGTGGATATTGCGGCCATAGTGATCCGAGCAACTGGGGAAATAAGTTACACTGAGACCCCTGAGGTGACTGCTATTCCTGGTGGACCCAGTAAAACAGAGCTCCATCTTTCTCCCTCTCGCTGATATAATGGCCTTAACTACTGCCAAAAATACCATACTCACTATCACACCCTGAAGGGGGCTCTCTCTATCTCCCTCACTCTCTCTCTCTTTTTCTCTGTCACACACACACCTGCAGCCAAGGCTCAAAGGATTCAAGTGGATTGTTTACAAAGACCCAGTTGCTTCAGGGCTGTGCAAAGTCTACATACTTAAAAATAAATCACCCAGACACTTAGAAGAAGAGATAGACAAACAGACAGACAGAAGAACTTCTTAATAGTGCGTACTAAAAAGTTAGCGTATTTAAAGTAAATCCTTAAATAATATAATAGGGGTTTATTCGCTTTATTCACACAACACCAAAATACATTTTTTGAGATGTTGACAGTCATATATATATATACATATCCTACGTTGCTAAAAACACTATTAGGACACATATATTGAGCTAACAAGAGAAAATGTGTTGTTTTTGTACTGTTTTGAGCAAATACAGAGCATACAGAGAGTATACATAGCGCGTCACTTTTTCCACATTTTTTTATGTTACAGCCTTATTGCAAAATGGATAAATTCATTTATTTCCTCAGTTCTACACACAATACTCCATAATGACAATGTGAATTTTTTTTTTTTTGAAATTTATTAAAAAAACATTTGCACATAAGTATTTACAGCCTTTATCGAGCTCAGTTCATTCTGTTTCCACTGATCTTAGTGAATGTCCTTGAGTGGCCCAGCCAGAGCCCAGATCTAAATCTTATTGAACATCTCAAGAGAGATCGGAAAATGGCTGTACATCGTCGCTTTCCATCCAACCTGATAGAGCTTAAGAGGTTCTGCAAAGAGGAATGGGCAAAAATTCCCAAAGACAGGTGTACCAAGCTTGTGGCATCATATTCAAAAAGACTTGAAGCTGTAATTGCTGCCAAAGATGCACCAACAAGTACTGAGCAAAGGCACATTTTCCACAATTTCATTATAGGCTATTGTGTGAAAAATTTTAAGGAAATAAATGAATTTAATTAATTTTAGAATAAGGCTGTAACATTAAAAAAATGTGGAAAAAGTGAAGTGCTATGAATACTTTTTGAATTAACTGTAAGTTCTTCCGGTTTAAAATGAAATTTTGAAGCAAGATCATGGCATTTGGATCATTGTGTACATTTCAGCTTGGAGATTGGCTGTGTGTACCAGTCGGTACAAAGTGACATCATACAAAGTGATGTGATGAGTTTTCAGCATGTCTGTTCGTGCTCAAACCCTTCCCTCTTTCGCTACTGGACACTCCCACCCAAACAAAGATGCCATCACCCACTCACCCACTTTCCTTACTTTTTCAAACTATAGGTGTTAAAATGCCCTACTGAAACGGGTGGGGGTGACGCAGTGGCGCAGTAGGTTGTGCTGTCGCCTCACAGCAAGAAGGTCGCTGGTTCGAGCCTCGGCTGGGTCAGTTGGCATTTCTAAGTGGAATTTGCATGTTCTCCCTGTGTTCGCATGGGTTTTCATAGCCCTTTAACGTTTGCTTAAATGAAAAAAAAGTGTATTTTTTAAAATGTAACAGTTGGATTCTTTGCAGCAGAGACCTATGTTATTCGTGCAGGGCAGCAAGATGAAAAAAAAACTTAATTTATTATTATTATTATTATTATATTAATATGTAGTAGTATTACTATTGGTGGCTCAGTGGTTAGCACTGTCGTCTCACAGCAAAAAGGCCCCTGGTTTAAGTCCCAGCTAGGTCAGTTGGCATTTCTGTGTGGAGTTTGCATGTTCTCCCCATGTTGGCTTCGGTTTCCCCCACAGTCCTAAGATACGCGCTATAGATGAATTGGGTAAACAAAATTGGCTGTAGTGCATGAGTGTGTGTGTAAGTGAAAGTGTTTCCCAGTACTGTGTTGCGGTTTGAAGAGCATCCGCTGTGTAAAATATGCCAGAATAATTGCCGATTCATTCCACCGTGGCAACCTCTGAAATACAGATTAAGCCGAAGGAAAATGAATGAATGATGAATAATACTATTAGTAGTAATATTATCATCATCATTATTTATTGTTAATGCTCACACAACAGCTTGTCCTTACAATAAACAGAATGTTTAAAATGTGCTGTCATGGATGATAACATAATAACCCATCTGAATTGGCCTTAATTATAATTATAATTAGCATCTATAAGGAAATTTAAATTTATTTCGATTATCTATGTGTGTTTGTGAGTGTGTGAGATAAACAAGGATGTGTCCAGTTGAACTCTAAGTTCAATCCCCCAGCAGCCTCTGGTCACGGGCCGTGGCACTGCAGCGCAGACAGGCCATGTATATGATGGATGATTGGTTTCCTCCCATGCTGCCCCTGCACAATGCTGTTACTATGATAAATGGTACCCTAGGTAACAAATCTCTACACGTCCTAACGGCAGCGGAGCACGGAGAAATACAAACAGCACTGCAGGACGGGTCACGGCCCCTCTTCTCATCTCTCACACTCAAACGTCACACACACATACACACCAATACATAACACACTGAAGGCAATCTAAATAAAGAAGCCCAAAACTTTCCTTATCTGCACAAACAAACTGAATATGCTACAGTTTTGTTGACTTGTTAAAGGGATAGGCCACACACACACACACAAAATGAAAATTTACTAGTAAATTATGCACTCGTTCTTCAGCAGACCATTAATTTTTATACTGTATATATCTAGCTAAAGAGATCTAGAGAGATTTAATTTGGATATTGATTATTCTTGTGAGTTTGGTTCCATGGAGAATAGTCTATCATCCATCTGTTTTGTAATAGTATATACGCAAGGATTTTCTGGGTAGATATGGAAAAGTGTCTTTGAAAGAAAAAAAATGGCATAGTCAAGTTACAAAATTTTGGTATATGCATCTACATTCAGCGATTCCTTTATTAGGTACACCTGTTCAACTGCTTGTTAAAGCACATTTCTAATCAGCCAATCACATGGCAGCAACTCCATGCATTTAGGCATGTAGACATGATCAAGACTATCTTCTGCAGTTCAATCTGAGCATCAGAATGGGGAGGAAAGGTAATTTAAGTGACTTTGAACGTGGCATGGTTGTTGGTGCCAGATGGGCTGGTCTGAGTATTTCAAAAACTGCTGGGATTTTCATGCACAACCATCTCTAGGGTTTACAGAGAATAGTTCAAAAGAGAAAATATCCAGTGAGCGGCAGTTCTTTGGGCGCAAATGCCTTGTTGATGCCCAAGGTCAGGGAAAATGGCCAGACTGGTTCAAGCTGATAGAAAGGCAACAGTAACTCAAATAACCACTCCTTACAACCGAGGTATGCAGAAGAGCATCTCTGAACACACAACATGTTGAACCTTGAGATGGATTAGCTACAGCAGCAAACTGAGGCACAAATTCACACAGACTCACCAAAACTTAACAATAGAAGATTGAAAAAACGTTACCTGGTCTGATGAGTCTTGATTTCTGCTGAGACATTCAGATGGTAGGGTCAGAGTTTGGAGATTCGCATGATGGATCTGCAGCAACTGCGCGATGCTATCATGCCAATATGGATCAAAATCTCTGGGGAATATTTCCAGTGTCTTGTTAAATCTATGCCACAAAGGATTAAAGCAGTTCTGAAAGCAAAAGTGGGCCCAACTGGTGTACCTAATAAAGTAGCTGATGAGGTAACAAATGTAACTTTTTATTATTTTAGAAAAGTTTTATATACATAGAAAAGATGGACTGGATCAAAGCCTAATTTTGTTAACTTTTTAAGAGACAAAGATTTTTTTTTTCCAGAAATATAAGATTTTTGATTACTAATAATTACTAATTAATAATAAAAAACAAACAAATAAACAAAAAAACAAACCAAAAAATAATTTAAGTTTAATTTTTTTTTTTTCTTGAAATTGGTTTCCAGTGGTTCATAAACTGCTGGCTAATGGTTTTTGTCACTTAAAATGAAAAAAGTAAAACTTAAAAAAAGTTTAAAAGGCACATGATTCCTGACGATCCTAGGAAATAGAAAATATTGGTCTGATGAAGAACCAAGTATGACTTAACTGTCTGGAAATGTTGCCAATAACCAGCAGAAATCTTAAATGTATTAAAAACAGACTTTTGGTCAGTTACTCTAACAGTGACTGAACTGAGGAAACAGTTTGACTCGATCCAAAGAAATGAAGAGCTGGTCAGAAACACATGTAGTAATTGAGAACATGAAGGAAGATTTTAGCATTTTATCAAGTCTTTTTATAAATTACATTTCCCATTTGAATTACTCGCTAATTCGTCACTATGTAAAAATTTATGTTTTACAGTGAGATTTAGTGAGAGGTTAGATTACACCAGCTAGATTTTTGAAGCATCACATCATCTCAACAGCATCATTTGTCCCCCCTGATGTTTTTGCAAAACATAATGCAGCAGCAGATTATATACAGATTACATTTAAATGTCCATTTTAATTTACACAGGTAACAAACACAGCTATCCCTATTTATATTTAGCATGACTCTTCTTGGTGTGAACAAGCCTTTAGACCAGGGCTGAGCAAACTGGAAATAAAAACTGGATTGCTGTCAAACATCCAACCTAAAATCAATCAATGCCAAATTGAGTTAAAGCTTAACATTGTGTTGCCAAACCTGATAAATAAATGTCAGTATTTAACGCCAAAATGACATTGGTTTAAGATGTTGGCTCAACGTTGGATTTTGGGCACTTTCCAATACAACCTAATATCAACCAAATATCAACGTCATTTGACATTGTTATTGGACTTCAAAATAACATTCCTAGACACTGACTAGACCTGACGTCACAACCTAAATCAAACCTATGACGTTGTGTGCCTGCTGGGACGTTTTTTGACCTGTTCAAAACAATAAACAAATGAAAAAATAAAACAGTGAATGGAAAAAAAATTGACTAGAACATGTGATTGAGGCTGTGATTTAAATGTAATAATGTTGTATATTATGTTTAGTTTCTCTCACAGACTAATCATTTCACTTCATAAGACCTTAATGTGTCATTGGTATTAATTTAGTTTTTCCTGTATATGGTATTACGATCACCAGGAATCTAGCATCTTCAAATCGCTGGAGAAATACACACACGCCACGCTAACAAACTACAACTGCCAGCATGCTCCTCGCACTCACCGGCTCTTGTTTCCTACTGATTACACACCTAGAAATAGCAGGAAGATTAATATGGACTGATATTAAAGACAGAGGGCTGTGTTTTGACGATCCAGGCACAAAGTCCAAAGCACGGGGCGCAAAAGCATTAAGGGCATGTGCGAATCCACTTTTACTATTTTAAGGACAGAAAAATCCACTTTGCGCTGTGGCGCATGGTCTAACCTTGAGCTTATTCTCTTAACGAGTTATAAAATAATCCAATCAGAGTCTCATCTTCCATTCCCATTAGGAGTCAGTTGCATCGCACCATAGCGCATTTGCTATTGACATGGCGGACTTTGTAAGTGGAAAAACTGAATGCTTCACTAGAGAGAAAACAGACCATCTGCAGCGCGAGAATAAGAGATGAGCCTCCTCATTCTTTACTTTCACTTTTACTCTTGTGGATAGGGAAACATGTTGTACGCACAGACATCTATTAGCCTATACATAATTAATCCTGTTAATTAAGCACAAAGATTTGTTTCAAAACTATTTCTAAATTCAGTTCTAATTTCCAGCAAACAAATAAATGAACAATAATAACCAAGTGTGGTCAAACCCCTGTGTTATTTCCAAATACACATGCTATGCCCCATATGGTCTAAAACCTGACAGGTGGACAAATCTAAGCTTGCTTTTAATAAAACGAATATAAATATGGATATGATAAATAATACTGCTAATAATGATAACATTATACAAAAGCAAATTGTAATGAATAAACTAAAAATGCCCCTGAGATGAAGAAGGCATGGAGGCTGTGGTTTTAATATTTATGTAGGCTAGAAAATAATATTTTTTGTAATATTTTAATACTTTAATGCTTTTTTATCCCAAAAGATATTTGCGTATTTCTGTACATCCTGCATGTTTTAAGCAATGTTTAAGCGAGGCAAACAACAAACATGCTCTGCGCTGGACTTTAGACCTCCTCTAAGCTGGTCTATTGAACAGTGTATTGTAGTTCCTCAAAATAGCAACGTGCCAGTAATGCCTGTGGGTGCACATATGAGCGCAAATGCATTTGTTATTTAAACAGCGTGCAGAAAAATGTCAAAACGACTCTTGCGCCAAGATGAAACTAGTGAACAACAATTGCGTCGTGCCTTGACCCCATTGCGCCAGGTGTATGATATGGCCCAGAGTCTTTTTATACTGTTTTGTGAACATAAAGATGCATCTACCTTGCCTTGCTGTGTTTGAATTTTGATTTGTTTCTTTGTTTATGTAGTTTGATGCCTGTACCAACTACTCGCCTGTTTACTCGTTTGTCAGGTGTAAACACCTGTTTGTCTCTGTTATGACTCTTGCTAGCTACATGATTCTCTTAATAAAACTGTAGTTAGATCCTCAACTCCATTGTCAGCATCCCTCTGTTACATATGGACTCACTCTTTTGACTCTCAAAATGTTGTTAGTCACAAAAATTATTTTGTTTTATCTTAATATGCATTTTTTTTTCTCCCGAAGTGATGATTGCTTTGATTTGCATCACATGAATCTTCTACAATCTTCTATAATGTTCTCCTGAACAAATATTTATTAGATGGTCTGTTATATATATATAACAAATATATATATTACCGCTTGTTTAAACTACTTAAGTAAAAAGGGGCAGAAACAACACAATTTCTGAGGTGTTTGTGTACAACAAATTGTTTCACGTTCAATCCACTTAAATTTGTTAAGTTAACTAAATTGATTTGTGCTGAAACAACATGAATGAATTATGTGGAACCCTAAAGTTTTTTTCAGTGTATTAACAGACCATCTAATAAATATTTGTTCAGGATTATATATTATATATATATATATATATATATATACACACATATATATATATATATATATATATATATATATATATATATATATATATATATATATATATATATGCATATTGGAGTGTAGCAAATGTACATTTTTGGATCAACTATCCCTTTAAAACACACAATTAAAGTTGTCTTGAAAGTGTTCACCATCCCACATCCTCCCCACATCTCGCCTCAACAAACACTTTTGCTGACACACACTCAAAGTAAGAAGTGCTATTTCTAATGAAGTTTTCTCCCAAAATAACCTTTAGAAATAGAATGATGGATTAGCTCTGGCTCTCTTCTGGGATTTTCGAGATTACACATGCATATTTTTTGGACTTAGATTGGGAATCGCTGCCCACCGAGAATGTGTCCAATTAAGAAAGAAGATTGACCTTATTAGAATGAATGCGTCCATCCGCCAGTCACTGCGTGGTGGAGTTTGACTGACAGCTCAGACTTACACCTACAGACGCTTGAGCAGCTCCAAGGAGCATTAGCACATCTGATGTGGAGGTGGACCGACAACAACAACAACTGTCCCTGCAACTTTCGCTTTTACAAAAGAGAAGGATGTTTCTTTGACACTGAAGAAAACACGTACAGTGACTCATGTTTCTGAAGTAGATATTTTTAACCTAACACCAGGTGAAAGCAAACAAAAAAAAACAAAGTGCAAGTATGTTTATAATGTGGCAGACACGGAATTTGCAGTTTTTAAGAGAAAGGTAGTTTAAAAACAGCTATTATGGGTTTAGAGCTATGTGGCTTCTCTGGGCTCTATGATACACATGGCGCAATAAGGCGCAAGAAATGTTTGCTGTGATTTATTGTTATTTTCAGACCTGTGCAATCCCAATTTCCACATTTTGCACCACGTTGTTTAAATAGCAAATCCATTTGCAACACTTTGTGGATTCATTGGGCATGCTGGTAGAATAGAGCTGTGTTAATAAAAACAAATTTAGATTTGTCCATCTGTCTGGTTTAAGAGACGTATGCATCAGCATATGGGGCATAAGAACATGATGCGTGTTTGGATATAACTCAGTTTTTTGACCACACATTGTTATTATTGTTCATTTATTTGTTTGATGGAAATTAGAACTGAATTTAGAAAGAGTTTTAAAACAAATCTTTGCGCTTAACGAACAAAATTAAATATGTAGGCTGATGGATGTCTTCAGTGGAGTGGGTACAACACTGTTTCCATATCCACGAAAGTAAAAGAGTAAAGAGTAAAAGTAAAGTAAAGAGAAAATAAAAAGGCTGAATGGAGGAGGCTCACTGTATATCCTCGTACTGCAGATGGTCTGTTTAACTGTTTTCTCGCTAGTAAAGCCTTCAGTTTTAGAGCCAAGAGCCAAGTGACTTAGGGCTCTATTTTGACGGTCCTTGCGCAGAGCAAAAAAAACGCAGGGCGCAAATGCTTTTAGGGCATGTCAGAACGCATTTTTGCTAATTTACGGACGGGAAAATGCGCTTTGCGCCAAGGCGCATGGTCTAAAAGGGTTGAGTTTATTTTCCTAATG